>NC_030423.2:23493902-23686402 GCF_001660625.3 Ictalurus punctatus
CTATTTCTCAAAATATAAACAAACCCTGACCAAGCAATTACTAAGGATGCTGTAAACTGTCTGGTTTCAGTGAACCTGTGCCCACTGTAGCCTCATATTCCTGTTCTTTGCTGACATGAGTGGAAATTATAGATTGCTGTTGTAGACCAGCTGTCTCAAGTTTTGGTGTGTTGTGCAAACTGATATGCTTTTCTTCTCACCACAGTTGTAAAGTGTGGTTATTTGAGTGAGTTAATGTAACCTTCCTGTCAACTCCAACAAGTCTGGGTATTCTCCTCTGACTTTTCTCATAAACAAGGTCACAGAAATGCTGCTCCCTGGTGTTTTTTGTTTCTTTGTTTTTCACATCATTCTGTGTAAACTCTAGAGACTGTTGTCTATGAAAATTTCAGGAGATCAGCAGTATGTGAAATACTCAATCCAGCCCATCTGGCACCAACAACCATGCCATGGTCTAAGTCACTGAATCAATGAGATCACATATTTTCCCATTTCACATGTTTGATGTAACCATTACCTAAAGCTCTTGACCTATATCTGCATGATATAATGCATTACACTTCCACAACATTATTGGTTGATTGGATATTAATCTACTTTTTTCAATATTGCAAACGCATTTATCAGCTCATATGAAATAGCAATTACCCGCTTTCAGAAATTGCCTCCTTGTGTTTGTGTCCATCACTTTGAGGCCACATTTTCCTTTCAACTAATTGGCGCTTTTTGCAGCCGGCCCTCCACCATGCTTTGAAAATCACCCTATCCAAAACAACATCTCCACAAGTCTCATCTGGGCACATACTGTGGTTACTGTCCTTCTGTCTCATGCCATCACTTCCTTGCATTCTGTTTAATTAGGCAGTGGACAAAAACCAACAACAACAACAAAAAATGACGGGGTCGAGCAGGACAACAGCAAAAACACACTGGCCCCGAATTCATTTCTCTCCCAGTGGGAGGTGCTCCTGTCTGGCATTTAATTTGTTTTGGGCTGAAATCCTGTAATCAAAATTCATCAAGGTCCTGAAATGTTATTTACACTCTGTGGGGAAAAATGACAAATGTATACTGAGGACACTGAGACTCTATGGGAATGGAATAATGGGTTAGACAATTCATTTCTGCAGCTTGGAGTTATAAGACAACAACGTAATATTAGCATCTACATACCAAATTAATTACAATCCTTGCTTAAATTTTTTCCCCTACCATTTTTACAGTTGTGGTGTGTGATTATGTGTAAAGAAATTAAGAAATTAAATAAATCAGTTTTGGGATTACTGATGTAAAAACAAAAGTCCTTGAAACTACTGGTCTGTCGACAACCAAAACCTAGAATTGGCTAAAGCGAGTCCACTGCAGATGCAAAGTTAACTAGGGGCAATTTTAAGGACACTAAATGGAATGACACAATGCTTTTGTTTGAGGACCTTTGTGTAATAATCCTCATGCATTCCTCAACTTGTAAACTTGTATATCCCTTGAGTCAATTAAAGAGAGCAATCACAAACACACACACGCACACACATACTCACACACTCTACAGATGTATCCCAGCAACAGTGCCTGAAGGAAATGTGTTTTTTAAGGTTAAAGATAACAAAAAAGAGCTGTATTTTTTATTTATTTATTTATTTTTTTAATCTAGGCCACATGTGATGAGCAAAGGCACTGTTAAAAGCCAAAAAGGCAAAATGCACATCTGAGAAAAGAGATGTCAGAGACACTGACCTTGTGCACACACACACACACACACACACACACACACAGAAAAAAGGCGACATTTTAGGTTTTCAGTAGAGCTTGGAGAAGAAAAAATATATATAGAAGAAAAAAAAAGAAGAAGAAGAATGGAAAGAGGAAGACGATTTTGACTAGACCACACCAAAATACAAAATGCTAACAAAACGCTACCAACAGTTTATATCTAAGATACAAAAATAAATTAAAGTGTACAATCTCCTCACTCTTGCCATAACCTGTAACAGGGCATGCTGTTACAGGAAAATAATCAATGCTGCAATCATCTGATGCAGCCTGGTGTGAAGTGCAGTTACTGCTATATGAAAGTTGGTTATTTTCCAATTACAGCATGCCCCAATGTGTTCATTTCTCTTATACCACAGTAATTTACCAAAGATTGCATTTTTTGAGTAAATAAAGAACATTTTGTATGTTTTATTCCCTTATAATTACTGTATGTTTAATACCGTGGAATGTCCACAAATCAAGTTGCTTCCTGTTATCACTTATAGCAGCTATAAACCAAGTTATATATGTCACCAGACTCTCTCTTTCTCTTTTCAAAATTAATAAGATAAAAAACACACATTGCCTTGTGCAAAGACCCGTTATAAAGCGCTGACACTGGAGACTCGTTCCATACATACCAAACATGTTCCCTGCAATAAATTCTATAAAATCTCCTTACAGAAAACTACACCATATCAACAATTACATATTTCCCTTGTTAAATATTTTAAATTGCAACACATTTTTAATCCATAAATAAGTCCTTAGATTATGTGCAATCTCCACCACACAAATCTCTGTGAATGAGTTGTTACTATAGAATCAATAATGCAATAGGAAAAGTGCAATACTACAAATCTGTGAACTGAATTACAGTCAGCGTACTGTCAAAGCTGCTGTTACAGAAAATTAATCACCATCTGACCAATCAGAATTTAGCATTCATACATTCAGAACTTTGGTATAACTGTGTTTACAACATATGCAATGACAGTAATGACTGCTGAATGGGAGAAATCCACAACAATAACAAAAAAAAACACTACACTCCAATTTCCACCATAGCTTGACCCTAGTCATCTATCATTTATGTAATAGATATTCATTGTCTCAGAGCAGTAGTCTGGTGCTTTCTATCCCTGCACGCTTTCTTCAACCTGTTGAGTAAAGATGATGTCGACTGGCTGCAAGGCTCTATCAATGGTTGTGTAGGGAGTACAGTTTCATGCCTTTGTCCCATGCACACTTCATGCAACCAGGTTTAATTAGAATCCATTTTAAATATTCATAGCTGTTGTGTCTAACCTATAATGCTGGGAGGAAACCAGATAACCAAGTAGAAGGAAACCTGACAACATGAAACATACTTGCTGACAGTTCCAAGCTGCTAGCAATTAATTAATTACCCGGTCCGGTTGAAGTTTTTAATGTATACGCATATATGCATTCATTCGATCATGAGCAGCACTGAACCATAAAAATGAGGGCAGGCAGGTAAAGGACCTTGGAGTTAATGTGTCCACATTGTACAAAACAGGTTGTTTATGAATATGTATGAGATCAGTGACAGGGTTGCAAAAGGTACAGAGGCTGCACACATTATCTAGTCTGTTTCATTACAGTGAATGGAATGTGTGTGTGTGTACTGGTGCTGTGAGTTACAGCACTCTTTCCTCATGTTCAGGGCCTTACATGACACTGGGGGAATGGGCATTGATAACATTTCACCGGGTTGAACACAAGGTATCGGGGCAAAGACGAAAGAAACTCGGTCCTAGAGTGTTTAATGCACTTGTCAAGATAACTCAAAGGATAACCTGGCTTTTAGACTAAGCTCTGCCATTTAAGGCTGAGTTGCTTACAGGCTTCAGGAGATGATAGGATTGAGAAGGAAATGTATTTTCAGGCTTTTGGGAAAGTGGTCTGTTTTAACAAGCCATTTTATGTGACTTTTATTAAGAGAATGTTCAATTGCAGCAGAATGTGAGATTTGTATATTGTGCGGTTATACAGGTTTGAGTCATAATTGCATTATTCTACTGCACTGTGCCTCAAGGCAAAATCTGGCAGATGGTTGAATAACTGGTGATTGACATTTTACCTGATTACATTTTTTTTTCCTTTTAGAAAGCTGTTGTGACTTATTTTATTTTTTAATTTTTTTATAGCCATGGTTACTACTTCCATCATTGGATCATTACATCTAAACTGACATATAAATGGGGGGAAATAAATAAAGAAATAAACAAATAAATAAATAACACATTTTCTAGTTTATTAAAATAAACTACAAACAAAATAAGAAACATTAAAATAATAGTTATCTGGGTGAAAACAGTAACCAATCTGTGAACAAAATGAGCAATGACTGGCCACAAGCCTATATCGATTGTCATATAAGTGGAGTAAGGGGAAAGAATTACATTCCAGCTTGCCCTTTCTGTTTGGATTCTTGTCTCCATTCGGTATGACAACGACCCCGAAATCTAACTCCCAGACCTCTGATTTATCTGGTTCTGTTTCATTTCTCTTCTTGCCAGGCAGACATGAGTGGGAGGAGATTAATCTTTTAGTATCTACTGCAGAGTTAATCATAGTCAGAGCTGACCTGCAAAAATGTATTGGAATGTCATGAATGTGTGACACAGGAAATGAACCGTGGCTGAATGAAGTTGGATGCAGGTCCCCCAGCTGTGGCCTGGTACGTGATAACTGCACAGGCGCAATCATTCAGTGGGCTAATCATGTGGCACGGAGCGGAAAAAGTCCACACAGGGTGGGTCTGAGCCAATGAACATCAGTGCACATTTCTATTTACCCCAGAGACAATAGGGGAATTGCCCTTGCTCCTGTTGTGATGATGTGGATCAAAGCTGGGTATTTCTTCTTATAGCCTGCAGTCTCAACTCAAAAATAGGGTCATTATATTACTTCTGTAAGTAATTGAACTGTGACACTGTTTTTATGGTTTTGTTATTGGAAAGGTATTGTCTCTGATCACGTCATGAAAAACACCTATTTAAAACACTATAATCTAAGAGCATATATAATAATCTCTCTCTCTCTCTCTCTCTCTCTCTCTCTCTCTCTCTATATATATATATATATATATATATATATATATATATATATATATATATATATATATATATATATATATATAAAGAGATAGAGAGAGAGAGAGAGAGAGAGAGAGAGAGAGAGAGAGAGAGAGAGAGAGAGATGTACATGCACTCCTGCTGCCTGATGTGATGTCAGTGTCTGATCCTGACATGCTTCAACTGCTGTGGCTCCTCTTGCCCTCCAGTTCTGCCTGAACCTATCCTGATGCTCTTCTTTCTTAAAATACTGTATTGACCACCTGCATTTTTGTTGCTTATTACTATGTTATGTTTACATTTACAATATGAATTATAACTAGAGATGCACCGATGTAAAGGCTATTTTTCCCAATATCGGCTATAGGCCGATAGTTTAAAAACATCCGATGATCAGGGCTGATTATATACTGTCAATCAAAAGAGGGTGGGGAAAACACATGGATTCCGTGCTGTGTGTAAAGATGATGTCTCTTGTGTGGAATGACAACAAAACTGCAGTTTGTAAGCTCAGTAAGTTCTGCACCGCTAAAATTTTCCACCGGAAATGAGCAGCAGCTAAATCGAGTCTCCCCCCCGTTGAAAGATTTAAATGAAAATGAGTTGACAAAAAAAGGAATATTGCACAGAAAAATATTTGCAGAGTAGTATATTTCACATGCAGTTAATGTTAATATGAGTTAATATATATATATAAAAAAAAACTTTATACTAGGCCTATATATTACCATTTTGATGTTCAATGATGAAGTAGAAATTATTTTGTATGTGGTGAGTGAATGTGAGACTAATAGGAGGTTTTTAGAATTCAGTCAATGTTAATATGAATTAATAACATTCAATAAGTTAAGAAATCTTACTTTCATCTTCATAATTTAGTTCATGTGTTAATGTTAATTAGAGTAATGTTTTCTGATTATGAGACCAGTTACTGTGAAACAACTTGTTGAAATGGAGAGAATAAAGTTTTTATTTGCATTTCTTTTAGAATTGTGGAATTAATTATTATTCATTTAAAAGAACGCATAAAAAGCAGAACTATCGGTATCGGCTGATATCACTCTGAATAATCAGTTATCGGTATCGGCTGAGAAATTTAGTATCGGTGCATCTCTAATTATAATATTGTAATATCTTTTCGTACTTTGTTCCACACAAGAACTATGTACTAGTCAGTGCTGCACTGTCCTTTACTGTGCCTATTTTCTGGTTTAGTAATTATTGTACTGTTTTGTGCTGTTGCACACATTTTTACACGTGTACTCTCTGTAGTCCTGTGTATGTCTTTATACTCTTGTTTAGTTCTGCGTAGTCTCGTGGGGCACACAGTGGCTTAGTGGTTAGCACGTTCACCTCACACCACACGGGGGTTCGATTTCCACCGTGGCCCTGTGTGTGCGTAGTTTGCATGTTCTCCCTGTGCTGCGGGGGTTTCCTCCCCCAGTCCAAAGACATACATGGTAGGCTGATTGGCATGTCCAAAGTGTCCGTAGTGTATGAATGGTTGTGTGAATGTGTATGTGAGTGTGCTCTGCGATGGATTGGCACCCTGTCCAGGGTGTACCCTGCCTTGTGCCCGATGCTCCCTGGGATAGGCTCCAGGATTCCCCATGACCCTGAAGGAAGGATAAGCGGTATAGAAGATGGATGGATGGATGGATAGTCTCATGTGGCTCTGTGTTGATTAAATGTAACACTATGGTCCTGCAGGAACATTGTTTGGTTCCACTCTGTACTGTACCAGCTATATATGGTTGAAATTACAATCAAGCCACTTGAACTTGAACCTGAACTTCTGTTTGCAGCTTTCTGTACTTCTGATCCACCTCCTGCTGTTGTGGATCATCCAGAAATATTTTAACTCCTCAAAAACCAGTTTATGCCCAAGTTTCATCCTTGCTTCTGTAAATAATCTTACCTGGATACTGTACACTTGTTGTAATCATTTACAGAAATCCACATCAGGATTTTTGTCAAACTGCTTGTGCCAATGTCGATTGCCAGAAGTGCTATATAAAGTAAGTGCTATACAAAGAAATGTAAGTAAATTGTCTTAAAATAATGACAATGAGCTTAAAATGCAGAATAACTGCCACACCTGCTGGACCAGTTCTTTTTAAATATAGGATTATTTTCTTCTTCTTCTTTCAGAAAAATTACAAAGTACAGGTACCAAGCAAGGACTACACTGTATGAAAAAAAGTTTGTGAACACTTGCCCATCACAGCCATATGCAGGCCTTACCTAAAGTGTTGCCATAAAGCTGGAAGCATGCAATTGTATAGGATGCCTTTGTATGTTGTAGCATTACAATTTCCCTTCACTGGAACTAAGAGGCCCACACTTTTTTAGTATGACAACTTCACACAAAGAGAGCTCCATGAAGATAAGGTTTGCCAAGCCTGTAGTGGAAGAAATTGAGTGGCCTGCACAAAGCCCCGACTTCAACCCTACTGAAATTACTTTGGGATGAACTAGAACACCTACTGTGCCCCAGGCCTCCCCACCCACAATCAGTGCCTGATCTTACTAATACTTTTTTTGCCTGAGTGAACACAAATCCCCACAGTCAGACTCTAAAATCTAGTGGAAAGCCTTCCCAGAAGAGTGGAGGTATTCATAACAGCAAAAGAAGGACTAAATCTGGAATGTGAGGTTCAACAAGCATACATATGGGTGTGAATGCCAGGTGTCTACAAATTTTTGCCATATACTCTATATACAGTATAAATACTGAAAATTTGTGTGCAAAATATTGATGCAAGTTCACATTATTTGTTTTCCAGCAAAATACTGTTTTATTATTGTACTATAAATGGTTGTACTACAAATAATTAGGCACTTAGAACAGAGCATTGATTTACAGTAAAATACCAGAAAACTCACTGTACAATGGGATATCTATAATTGTAGGGGGAATTTTAGGGGCGGCTGTGGCTCAGGTGGTAGAGCGGGTTGTCCACTAATCGTAGGGTTGGCAATTCAGTTCCTGGACCACATGACTCCACATGCCGAAATGTCCTTGGGCAAGACACTGAACCCCAAGCTGCTCCCGATGGCAAGCTAGTGCCTTGCACGACAGCTCTGCTACCATTTGTGTGAGAGTTTGTGTGTGAATGGGTGAATGAGGCAGTGTAAAGCGCTTTGGATAAAAGCGCTATATAAGTGCAGACCATTTACCATTTAGGTGGAGAATGGAAAAGATTTGTGTATCATTTTGTGTCCTGTATTTTTGTAATTATTTTAACAAACACAACTCCTCTTTGACTTTAAATTTATATGCTAGAATTCTCAGTTGTATCCTGTCTTAGTTGCTTCAGATATAAGCATCAGTAGAATGAGCAAATGTAGTAGACTATGTTTTATTTTAAATTTACACATATTGCTGGAAACATATTGCAATGTCACTGTCTGTAAATGTATCTGTTTCATGCTTCATATAACCATATCTGTATTTATATTCAGATTTAAAACAAAAGTAGGCATAGCCTAAACCAAAAGGTGTTTATTAGATTTGTATGTATCTACTTGTGATATTTTCTTACAATTTTAGTTGAGTTACTAAGGACTTAGTGGAGTTACTTATATGAGCTCTGCTCATATTCATGTTAATGAATATGACCTTTATTTGTGCTGACTGCTCACTCACACTTGTACAGAAGTAAAAAATCTTTATTATTATTATTATTATTATTATTATTATTATTATTATTATTGTCATTGTTATTATTATTATTAGTAGTAGTAATGAGGCTTCCATTTGTATTTGCATCTGTTTAGGACACATTATATTCAATCCAAATAATGTAGCTCTAGTTCCTGGAAAGCAAAAGAAAATACTCTTCAATGTGAAATGGCATCCGAGAGATGATTATGCATGAGGTGAAAACGACAGCATGTATATTTATGTCACCCCTCCATGTACCATGTCTGACTACATGTAAGCTAAGCTCAGTCATCCCTTCCTTCACCCCTGTGGGTTCGGGACACATGCTATCCTGAATAATTTAGAAAAGCCCATGTGTTAAAATTTAATTAGAGAATATCAAGTTAAAACTTTAAACTTTATTTGTACTTTTTCTTATAGAAGAGGGCATATCCAGTTTATATCTATGATATAAGCCTCAAGAACAATTGCATGTGAAATGGCAATATTTCTGCATTTGTTTGGTTATCAAATATTAAAAGGCATATATATTTTCACTTTAAATTTAAAATAAATTGTGCACTGAGGCATTTAATAGTATTATATATATTTTAAAAAGATATAGAATCCATGTTAAGAGGTTACATTTATCAAAGTAGGCTTCATTTATATTGCTTTTTATGAAAGTTTGGAAGCAGTTAATCATTATTCATTATTTGACTCTCAACTTTTATTAGGAGCAATTGCCTTATATTCACCTTGGTATTGTCAAGCAACATTTTCTGCAATTTATTTTTTATTGATTTTTTTTTTTTTTTTTTTTTAAACAAGCTTGTGGTGTTGGAGATTCACAAGGGCTATATCCAGTTTAACTATATTGAAAAATACTAGGAGACAAATAATTTATGCGCTTCTCATAAAATACCCCATATGAATCTGTCTGAGCTGCTAAACTCACATATCTTACAGGATTCCATACCCAGGAAGATATATTTCTTATGACATGGAATTAGAAGTATCCTTTCTCCAAGTTATTACTTTCATAACACATAACATCTCAACAGATATTGTAAAACATTGAATTCTTGATTGATTCTTGATGGTTAATATGTCAGGAAGTCTGCATATGGATGAGTCAGTAAAGAGATTTCTAGATCCCAAAAAAGCGAGAGAAAAAACCCTCCTCAATAAAAAATCGACAGGTTGGAAGAGGTGGACATGATGCCATGTTTTATGTTTATGACTTTTTCCTTGTTTGTGGCAACATGCTGAGGTACCTGAGGAGTCAAGTCTGTGATAATGGCTCCTGGTGTTCTCTGAAGAGACATGCCCTATTATAATTTGTCACATCAGTTTCTCCCCATGCACTGCTTTCCAGCAAAGTGTGGACATATAAATAGGCATAGTAAAAAAAGACATTTACTCACGAGGGAAGAGTGTGTTTGTACATGCCAATAAATAATACCATTGTGAATAATTAAGACTCTCACATGACTGGCTGTGGGAGAGAAAATGAGAGATGTTCTGTAGACCTGTATTGACCCAGAGTACCCCAGAGGACTGATTGAAAATCATATCCTTTTTCTATTCAGTTATACCCATCTACTCAGCTACAGTTCTACCCATCCAGATATAAATGGCAGGGCTGAGACTGTATCTAAGAGGATAAACATGGATAAAATTTATATAATAGTAACTCATTCACTTGAGTGTACTGTATGTGGCAGATGCGCCACATAATCCAAGCCTAATAAAACAGATTAAAAATGACTTAATAAAGAAAAAAAAAATCTGAAATATGTTCAGTAATGATTTACAAATTGTAATCATTGTTAAATTCTCGTGCTATAAGAGAAATACAACTTTTTGAAGAAGTGCTGTTAGAAGAAATTAATTTGTGGCAGGGTTGTTCCAAAGTGCTATATTTAAGTGTTTAACATATTGTGTCATGTTCTTATAGGAAAATAATACACTTAAGGGTGGTAATCACACAACTCTCTCATTTATTTATTTATTTATTTATTTATTTATTTATTTATTTAACACCTAACTTAATAATATTCAACTAGTACTTCTGTTATAATGCAATAGACTAAAGCTACAACATCAACATGTGTGAAAACATGAAGTAAAGGATTTTAGGTTGGTCAGGTCAGGTGGAACCTCCAGAGTATGACAGTTGTTCATAGTGTTCCTTGTTGTCTTTTATATATAGAGCCCTCCAACATATTACAGTGAGGGCTGTATATCTTAATTATTATTTATCAGTGACTATGTTTACATGCACACAAAATTCCATTTATATTTGGGCTGCAGACATATTCTGAATACGATGTTTATATGCACACAGGCATTGAAATATTCCAGTATACATTGTTGTTGTAAGTATGCCTGAGTCATCATTCCTAAATACCTAGTCTACAGCTAAGCAGATGTTAGCACCCACAATTCATTGCGGACTGAGCATACACATATATCTGCTTTCAGTGGATTTTATTAATAGGGTGTTTACATGCAACAAATTTATGATTAAAACAGGCATATTCCAATGGTGGGAATCAGAATTTGGAGAATCGGAATATTGTCTTAATCTGACTTGGGCAATCAGATTTTGGCATTTACATGACTCAATACTAATTAGAATATTGCCAAATTCCAATGATGTGCATGTAAACATAGTCACAAGCTTAACAATGAAGCTGTTATAATTTAATAATTACATCAAAAGTCATTAATGGAATGTATGAATCATTTAAGGAACATTTACACACACACACAATATAAGTGTGTGTGTTAATATTCCTTACATTGTTATATATATATATATATATATATATATATATATATATATATATATATATATATATATATATATAGCTTTATTGGTTATTTTTATTGTTTATTATTTTTATTTTATTGTCTGTGATTCCCAACTGGGTTCATGCAAAGTGGGTTCATCCGAATGTCAGCTTGATACATTCCAGGATGATATACTTTGCTTGGACACGTGTACTTTGTCCTCCAAATGCAATAAAAGTTTTTACAGAATAAATAATCCACCTTTTGTTCATGTTCATTATGTCACAATCTCAAACACTGTTGTTGACCTGTTATGGATATGTCAATGAAGTGGGCTGGAAAATATCAACCTAAATGGAGATCAAATCTAGGGGCATTGCACTCTGTGTAATCACTTGACACAACTGTTTCAGATAGTCTGCATGAATCTTTACTCTGAACTCCATTCTGTGAATCCTATTGTGCTTGGGTTTATTTTTTTTATTTTTTTAAATAATCCATTCTAATATATTTGTTAACAGCAGACAATGTGGTGTGAATGCCATAACTAAAACCTCATACTGATGTCTATGTATCTTTGAATAAAGCCAAAATACAATACACAGGACTTTTTATGGCAGGCCGTAACCTCATAATTGCAAATTAAAGCATTGCAATGAGCTAAAAGTTATAGTATAAGCAGTTAAGTTAGTGTGAGGGTTAGGACTAGGTGTAATTATTCTCGTGAACTTAATAATGCAGCATGAAATTCAAAATAATAATTCTTGCCAATTAGAATTCTTCCAAAGTTTATGTAAGGTCATGTTAGTTTCCATTAGCCACACCGTTAGTGAAAGTTTCTCTTTTTTTTAATGTGAAAGCATAATGAGCATCTTAGCCTTTTTTTCATCTGTTTTTTTATTTATTTTTTTTATTTTTTATTTATTTTTATTTTTTTTTGTATAACGCTAATGATGAGAGGATGTGAAAATCCACTATAGCATTTTTGCTTAATCAGATGCTTCATAATCTATTACATTGTTACAGAGCACTAGAAAGTTCATAGAGGCTAAAGTTTTGGGGAGGCATAAACAAACCTCGAATAAGGTGATGTGAAATCAAACCAGTATATGCAACAATGTTATCATCAGTCATCATACTGATATCTGCATGTTATGCTCACATGGCCACAACTTGGTTACACAACAAGGAATGATAGTGTAAAGATAGTGTAACCTTACGTTTACATGGCAAAACCAAATATTTCTTTTCTACCCAGTGCAATATATCTTCCTTTATTAGTAAATGTTTTTATTTTCTTTATTATTATTATTATTATTATTATTATTTTTTATTTTTATTTTTTTTTTATCTAAAAACCACACAGTCTCAGAAAAAAACGGTATTAAACTATACAATTTCACTACTGCTGTGGAACTATTAAGGGTACATAATTGTACTAATTGGTACACAATTTCCTAATTGTAAAAGGGTATTGTTTTTAGAATTAGTATGGCTCTTTGACCTAGAAACGTACATATGGTACCTTTAAAGCTTTACTTTCAAAGGTCATTATGACCCAATTTTGTACCTTATTTTTTATTTATTTGTTTTTTTTTAAAGATGGAATATATTCACATATCCAGTGAAAGATACATGGACTATGTGGGCAATAATGTATGGACACTTCATCATCACACCCATAGAAGGGAAATTGTATATACTGCTACAGCATACAAAGACAACCTAGACAATTGTGTGCTTTCATTTCTGTGCTTAGGGAAGGCACACATACTGGTCTGAAGGTCAGGCATCCACATAAAGGACTTTTGGTCATAAACTGTATTAAAGTTTGTATTAAAACTATACAAATAAATTAAAGTTACAAAAGATAAAGAAAAACCCATTTTCAGAAATAAGGAAAAGTACAGTTAGTACCCACTTTTTTGAGACTGTAACATTCTAATAAATGTCAGTACAAAAACAAACAAACACATTCAATTTGGACTTACAATATAGCTATTTACATGTCATTATAAACCATGTTATATTGTTTTTCAGCCAGGAACGCTGTGGGGTTCCTGAAAAGAAACAAAAAAATAGCCATCCTACAGACCATACAAAACAACAACAACAACAATAATACATACATACACTCTACTCCACAGATTTCATTAATGAACATAATTCAACTAATCAAATAATTTAAACATATTTAAGTGTATAGTATTATTTTTGCTTTTTTGACACCAAGTAGCTTTTTGATTCCAGAGCCTTTCACTCACAGAATACATTTGTAATTTTTAGATTTGTGCCAGTAGATTCAAGTTGGCATTGATTCTATGACTATTTTTTGAGGTTTGAAAAATTCCTTTTTTTTTTAATTGACAAAGCAAATAGGTTGATAACTATAAGAACCTAAGAGCAAATGTATTAGCTTTCATACTGATTTTAGCACTATTCTACTACTACTACTACTACTACTAATAATAATAATAATAATAATAATAATAAAAATAATAATAATCAGCTCTTCTTTAAGAACCACAGATATAAACAGTGTGATTTAAGATTCAGCAGTTTTAATAAATGAGAGGGGAGTCATGCTGCTAAGACAGGGTTTTGCAAAATTTTGTTTTTTTTACTACAATTTAACTTTTCCTGGTAGGCACAAAGAAGTAGGTACAAAATTGGATAGAACAGACAATGTTATATAACACTCCCCCATCGAGCACTTCCAAAGTCTGGTTTCTGTGAGAAGGTCTAATGGTTAAGATATATGTCTAAGTATGTGAATTTTTACATTCTGAATGAATCACTGCACCATTTTCGAAATAATGGATGCCATGGATGTTGAGCACCCACCTGGGTGATGCAATCGTATCCCAGGACATATCAATAATTTCCAAGAGATACAGAGGGGGAGAGAATTATGCGGTTTTGTTCATGCCAGTTTATTAAAGGAGTGTGTCTGTTGAAGGCTGTAATGGGACTTTTGGGCCAGGATGTTAGTCTGTGGGAGTTGAGAAATCAGTAAAACAATGCAGACAGCCACCAGAGTAAGACGTAGGTGGTATTTTATGAACTGTTTAAGATGCATAGAAATAAAGCACCTGTGATAGCACTGGTAATGAAACTCTTTTGGGAATTTAAAGTACATTATGGTCTTTTCAGTCAACAAGTTAATTTCTGATTGTCCATTTTAGGTCCATATTAGCGATTACAAGATGACAGTTTATCTTTTTCTAATACTGATACTCATCAGCTGATATTGACACCCATCTGAATGTTTTTGTCTTTAAATGCCAGCTTTAAAATTAGCTATTAAATATATAGGGAAAATACATAGATAAAACATGACTCACTCACTTTTTCTTAATTGTTTAACTATTTTGTTCACTCTTTCATCACACAAAAAAATAACTCTCAATGCACAACACACACACACACACACGCAGAATATGTGTGTGTGTGTGTGTGTGTGTGTGTGTGTGTATTGAATCACTGCGCCCGGGGGCCATCTTCAGTTGTCTTGCCTTGGTCTTACCACTGGATCATGGTGGTCACTGGGAATGGTGGTCACTGTAATCCAATTCACGCACAGGTCAAGTCCCAGTTTGTGTTCTCCATAATGGAGGCAGAAATGGACACTTCCGTCTTCATCGAAATCGACCCACGAACTCCTGTGTGTGTGTGTGTGTGTATATATATATATAACAGATTTTAACCAAATCACTCAAATTTGTCCCAGAGTGAAAACCTTATTTAAGAAATGCTTAACCAGTCTATAATATTACTTTTCCTGTTGCAGTGTGATTTAACATAGCCTAAAGTACAGCTGTCACGATTCCCCCTTGAAGCAGCGTGCTCGAAGCGCGAATGCGCGAGCACCTGCTTTTCCGCTGTTGACCGTAGGGACATTGGGACACGTGGGTTTTGTTTATGTCTGTCATGTCTCCTCCCTGTTCCGTCATTGGCTGGGAAGTCACGTGTGTCCGGATTACCCTCAGCTGTTAGCAGTTGCGAGGGTAATCATGTCCGCATATATACCGCGCGCTTCCCAGCACACAACGCGTCAGATTAATAAGTCGTAAGTAGTAAGTAAATGGTTAGAGTTAGTTTAGTTCGTAGCGTATTCATAGTCACGGTTCATGTTAGAGTTAGTTTAGTTTGCGTCACAGTCATAGTCATAGTCATAGTCACAGTCATAGTCAATGTTTAAAGTTAGTTCGTGCTGGATTATCCGCTTCCAGTTCCTCATCCTAGTTCGTGTCTTGTTTTGTTAATCGACCTAGATGCCTGCCTAGCCCCGTGTATGCCTGTTTGCCAATCGCCTGACCTCTTGCATGTTTATGGATTACGTTTTGGATCACGTTTTGGATTTGGCACACCACAGTAACCAGGAAAATCGTAGGACAATACCGCATCGGGGAACGCTCGGATTACTGGCCGCATTTTTCATCCGTGCAATTTCCCCAACGGTACGCCATTGAATTGCCGCCAGAGACAGCGGGATTGGGGAGCTACCCGCTGGAGTTTCTCTTCAGCTGCCAGGAGTATTTCTGCAGCTTGGCGGTTCCCAAGCCTACTAAGAGAGAGTGGATCGGGTTCCTGGTGTCCAGGTTTTGCCGCCCGGCCCGTGACTGGGCGGAGCAGCTGGTGAGTGCTGGGTCGCCAGCCCTCCATGATGTCACTCAGTTTGCAGAGCTGTTTATGGAGGAGTTTTCACAGCCTGGACAACTTCGTGGTCTTGATTTACTGGGGTGGAGAGTCAATGGACAGCCCCAGGTGGACCCACCATTCAACTTCTATTATGAGGAGATGGACAGGGCAGTAACCAGCGATCCACTTCAGTTTCTGGCCAACACGGGGGCGAAATCCCCGAGATGTATGACCGAGGGCTGCGGGAGAGAGACTCAGCTTCAATGTCCCACTTGCAGGAAGCTGGGCCTCCAGGAAGCTTTCTTCTGCTCTCCGGAATGCTTCAAGAGCAGCTGGAGGGAGCATAAGAAACTCCACCGGAGAGCCCGTGCAGAGACCCAGCCCGGGACCGACAGGGTGACCTCAGAGCTTGAACCTGAGCCCCACGAGGTGGGCTCACCCGCCGAGCTCCAACAAAAGGTCCAAGTCCAAGTCAAGCCTGTCCCTGAGATCCAAGTCAAGTCTCACGTCCCTGAGATCCAAGTCAAGTCTCACGTCCCTGAGCTCCAAGTCAAGTCTCACGTCCCTGAGCTCCAAGCCAAGCCTCCAGCCCCTGAGCTCCAGGTCCAGCCTCCAGCCCCTGAGCTCCAGGTCCAGCCTCCAGCCCCTGAGCTCCAGGTCCAGCCTCCAGTCCCTGAGCTCCAGGTCCAGCCTCCAGTCCCTGAGCTCCAGGTCCAGCCTCCAGTCCCTGAGCTCCAGGTCCAGCCTCCAGTCCCTGAGCTCCAGGTCCAGCCTCCAGTCCCTGAGCTCCAGGTCCAGCCTCCAGTCCCTGAGCTCCAGGTCCAGCCTCCAGTCCCTGAGCTCCAAGTCAAGCCTCCAGTCCCTGAGATCCAAGTCAAGCCTCCAGTCCCTGAGATCCAAGTCAAGCCTCCAGTCAGGAAGGTCCAAGTCCAAGTCAAGTCTCACGTCCCTGAGGTCCAATTCAAGCCTCCAGGCTCTTCTGTCCAAGTCAAGCCTCCAGGCTCTGAAGCCCAAGCCAAGCCTCCAGGCTCTGACGCCCAAGCTCAGCCTCCAGGCTCTGACGCCCAAGCCAAGCCTCCAGGCTCTGACGCCCAAGCCAAGTTTCACGTCCCTGGGCTCACGTTCAAGCCTGCTGATCCAGTTTCCCAAGCTCTGCTCACGCCCCAGTCTGCTGACACGCCCAGCCGAGCTCTGCTCACGCCCCAGTCTGCTGACACGCCCAGCCGAGCTCTGCTCACGCCCCAGTCTGCTGACACGCACCGCCGAGCTCTGCTCACGCCCCAGTCTGCTGACACGCACCGCCGAGCTCTGCTCACGCCACAGTCCGCTGACACGCACCGCCGAGCTCTGCTCAGGCCACAGTCCGCTGACACGCACCGCCGAGCTCTGCTCACGCCACAGTCCGCTGACACGCACCGCCGAGCTCTGCTCACGCCACAGTCCGCTGACACGCACAGCCAAGCTCCGCTCAAGCCCCAGTCCGCCGACATGGCCAGCCAAGCTCCGCCGATGTTCACCTAGTGACCTCAGAGCCTCAGCCTCCCTGTTCAGCTGTGGACGTCGCTCAGCCCGCCTGCTCAGCTGAGGTCGTCGCTCAGCCCGCCTGCTCAGCTGAGGTCGTCGCTCAGCCCGCCTGCTCAGCTGAGGTCGTCGCTCAGCCCGCCTGCTCAGCTGAGGTCGTCGCTCAGCCCGCCTGTTCAGCTGAGGTCGTCGCTCAGCCCGCCTGTTCAGCTGAGGTCGTCGCTCAGCCCCCCCTGCTCCATGGCAAATAGCGTTCCCCCCTTCTGCTTCGAGGAGACCCACGCTCCTCTCCCTGGCCGCACGGAGACCCACGCTCCTCTCCCTGGCCTTACAGGGGACTTCGCTGTGCCTTCCAGTTCAGCTGGGGACGTCGCTCCGCTTTCGGGCTCCGACGAGGACGTCGCCCTGCTTCCCCGCTCCGCTGAGTACCGTGCTCTGTTTCCCTGCTCCGCCGAGTACAGTGCTCTGTTTCCCTGCTCCGCCGAGGACGTCGCTCTGCCCTCATGCCCAGCTGAGGTCGTCGCTCTGCCCTCATGCCCAGCTGAGGTCGTCGTTCTGCCCTCATGCCCAGCTGAGGTCGTCGTTCTGCCCTCATGCCCAGCTGAGGTCGTCGCTCAGCCTCCCTGTCCAGCTGAGGTCGTCGCTCAGCCTCCCTGTCCAGCTGAGGTCGTCGCTCAGCCTCCCTGTCCAGCTGAGGTCGTCGCTCTGCTTCCCTACGCCGCCAAGAACACTGTGCAGTTTCCTGGCTCTGCTCGGGACATTCAGCCCAGGGGGCCGGGGCCGCCAATGAAGTGGGATGACTCATTGGGGGGGGGGGTTCTGTCACGATTCCCCCTTGAAGCAGCGTGCTCGAAGCGCGAATGCGGGAGCATCTGCTTGTCATGTCTCCTCCCTGTTCCATCATTGGCTGGGAAGTCACGTGTGTCCGGATTACTGTTAGCAGTTGCGAGGGTAATCATGTCCGCATATATACCGCGCGCTTCCCAGCACACAACGCATCAGATTAATAAGTCGTAAGTAGTAAGTAAATGGTTAGAGTTAGTTTAGTTCGTAGCGTATTCATAGTCACGGTTCATGTTAGAGTTAGTTTAGTTTGCGTCACAGTCATAGTCATAGTCATAGTCAATGTTTAAAGTTAGTTCCTGCTCCATTATCCGCTTCCAGTTCCTCGTCCTAGTTCATGTCTTGTTTTGTTAATCGACCTAGATTCCTGCCTAGCCCCGTGTATGCCTGTTTGCCAATCGCCTGACCTCTTGCATGTTTATGGATTATGTTTTGGATCATGTTTTGGATTTGTCTGCCTGCCTGTCTCTACAAATAAACAATTGTTATCCTGCACTTGCATCCGCCTTATCTCTGCTCCGTCACGATTTGTGACAACAGCATAAATCTTAACATTTTCAGTTCATGCATGCTAAATGCTCCAGCATTCAACATGAGGGGAAATCCATAACAGAGTCTCCCCAAAAAACACTCTCCTTAGCGGTGCTGACCCTCTGGCAGAATGTCCACACAGGCCCCCAAGGCAGGCATTGTCCATAAAATAGATGGTTCCTTGAGGAGCCAAGGAGAAGACATGAGGCTGGGGCAGCCTTGCCCGGGTATTGAGGGGTGGAACATGGCTTGGGAGGTCACTCCATCAGCGTCTGGCATGAGTAGACTTTGATAGGTCATTTTGTTGACCTCTGGCTTTAACATGTCATGGCAAGCCATGAGTTTAGTCTCTGGCATGAGCATCGCTTGGGAGCTTGTGTTGTCAGCCTCAGGTGTGAGCTGGTCTTGAGAAGCTTGACCATTGGTCTCAGACAGGAGCTCTGACTGGCAGATGTCTTGGTGGGCCATCTCGTCAACCTCAGGCATGAGCAGAGCTTGGTGGGCCGTGTCATTGGCATCGGTCAAAAAACAAGCAAGGGATCAGGCTAATCGTGCATAAACAGGACATAGACGAGAATCAGAAATGCAAGGGCAAAACAGAATCAAAACCATGAAACACAGCACAAAGATCAAGTCTTAGTACAGGTCTGACAGAAAACACAGAAAGACCAAATACTTTGTGCCGAACAAGGACACACAAGAGGTTTAAATACTAAACGTAATCAAAGGGGGAAACGAGAACAGACGAAACATTAGGAAGGAAAAGGATAGAAATCAAAAAAAAAAAAAAACACATGTCAAAAGTAAAGTCAGTGTCAACCCAGAAGTGCATGCTCTCACGCTTAAGGCAGTTCATGTGCTAAATGCTCCGGCAATCAGTGCCAGGGGAAATCAGGACTGTTGTATCCTTACTTTGTCATTAAAGAAGCATTAATTGCTTATACTATTTACCGATGCTGATGTGATTACTATTCCTAATAACAAAAAACAATACAAATGCCTCAATCTAAAGCTCTCCAAACAAAACTTTCAGCCAAGAAACTTAGAAATGAAAAGCTAGCTAAAATATATATGAATCTATTTTTGATATCCAGAGATCATTTCCTGCCTGCTGTCTGAGAATTCTTCCACAGATGTCCCACTGCTGGAAAACATACAGCTTCAAGCCAGCTTGCCATGTGTCGGGATGACAAATGCCATGCTTACCTGCTCTACATATATATGCACTTGGCTCTTTAGGCTCCCAGTAGCAAGTTATAAATGATCCCTTTGCCCTTCTGCCTATCCTTCAAGCCTGACTTGCCAATACAAGTGGTTTTCTGCTGACGGAAGCTTTAAAGAGGGCTTCTCTGTTGTCAGTTAATATAGGAAGCCTTCATTTTTTTAAGCCAATATCAAATCAAAACCACCACTCTCTCCTCCCAAATCTGTTCAATAATGCATCAATACAAGGTTGGAGACGAGAAATTGATTTACGGTGCAGCAAAAAATGTCTATAGTGATGCAATGCATCTGCAATGTTGAAATACAGGGTTTTGGGTATGTAACAATTAATGAAGCAAAGCTAAGGAGATGGCCTGGCTGGGCATGATGGAGCACTTACATACCAACAGTTAAACACTTCTTTATGATGATATGATTTAATGAAATGTAAATTAAGTAACAAAAATAAGTCCAAATGCCAGTGAAAGTGCTATTGAAATCCCTCCATGTTAATTGAGTGTCTCTTCTGTGAGAAGATCTGAGAAGGGGCTGTTGCATGAGCTTGATTCAAACCAGTTGATTGATGAGTGGAGGCTCTCATAAAAAATAAATAAATAAATAAATAAAATTCTATGTAGAATTTATGTTAGGAAGGTAGTGATTAGCACGTACTACTGCAGTGAGGACGGGATGGAAAAAAAAAACCTGTCTGAATCCATCCATATCGGATGAGCTTGATTTCATGAGAGCTGAAAGTATTCAGAAACACTGATTAAGGGGCTTGATAAACTGCATTGTATGAAAGGGACCCATAGATGAAACACCTATTAAAGTAGCTATAAACTCAAAATGTCTGATTTTGTATGATGATCTAGATTTGGTGTGTGGTTCAAATGTGTGTTACAGAAGCATGAAAATTTTATTTTTTCCAATTTAAAGCTTTCCCATTCATTCATTCATTCAGTATATCTTCAGTAATAGGTTTGCAGTGGATCCAGAGCCTAAGCTAGAAACACTGTCTGGGAGGCTGGATTACGACCTGGACAGGATACGAGTCCATGCCAGGGCACCATGCACACAAACACACATTTTCAAACACTCATTTACAATTAGGGGAATTTAACACACCATATCAGCATGTTTTTGTCTGATCACATCATGAGCCATATGGCACTGATCAATCACAGTAGTGGTAAATCAACAGTTAAGGCTCTGAGTTACTGATCAGAAGGTCTGAGGTTCACCACTGTTGGGCCCTTGAGCATGGCCCCTAACCCTCTCTACTCCAGGGGTGCTGTATGATGGCTGACACTGTGATGTGATGGCTCTGGTCCCAGCTTCCTTACAAGCTGGGATATGCAAAAAATAACAATAATAATACAATATTGTGCTGTAATGTACATATAACAAATAAAGGCTTCTTCTAAAAGAAGAGAAGTAGCATTATTATTATTAATAATAATAATAATAATAATAATAATAATAATAATAATAATATTATTATTATTATTATTATTATTATTAGTATTATTATTATTATTATTATTAAGAATACACAGTAAAACGTATTTGATTAAAACACAGGTTTCTGACCTTGGACTTTGACCTTGGATATTGGCTCAAGCAAGGAGCAGCATTAATTCCAGTCCTGTCTGCCAGTTTGATGGTACCATAATATATCACAATGAAAGGCATATTTTGATTTGAACATACATTTAACGAAAATAAGAAATGTGATTTGAGGTCAATATTATATATGCAATTATGACACTACTAAATAATTTATTAACTTTATAGGCCAAAGAAAAAACAATTTTTTATTTTTTGCTTATCTCACAGACTAATTTTTCTTACAGGTAAAATGATCAAAAACAAATTTATTTCTACAACCCCAATTCTGAAAAAGTTAGGATAGTATGAAAAAAAGAGCGATTTGTAAATGTACTTTGACTTGTATTTAAACAAAAAAACACAAATACAAGCTATTTTATGTTTGACCTAATCAACTGCATAGTTTTTTGAAGAAATGTTTATTTTGAAATTGATGCATGCAACACGTTCCAAAAAAGTTGGGACAAGGGCAAATTATGACTAATATCGATGTGACAAGTTGAAATAAGAAGGTGATGTGAAACAGGTGAGGCAATCGTCTAATCATAGTATATAAGGAGCCTCCAAAAAAGGCCTAGTCCTTCAAGAGCAAGGATGGGTCGAGGCTCACCAAACTGTCAACAGATGCGTCAGCGAATAATCCAACACTTTGAAAACAACATTTCCCAAAGACAAATCGGTAGGGTTTGGGGCATTTCACCTTCTACAGTGCACAATATAATTAAAAGATTGAAGGAATCCAGTCAAATCTTGGTGCGTTAAGGACAAGTCCAAAAAACACTTCTGAATGCACGCGATCTCCGATCCCTCAGATGTCACTTTCTTAAAAACTGTCATAAGTCTATAATGGATATCCTGACATGGGCTCAAGAATACTTTGGTAAACCTTTGTCAGCCAACACCATTCGCCGCTGCATCCAGAACTGAAAGTTAAGGCTTTACTATACAAAGCAGAAGCTATATATGAACACTGTCCAGAAGCGCTGCTGACTTCTCTGGGCTCTGTCTCATGAGAGACAAACAGTAGCACAGTGAAATGGTGTATTGTGGTCCGAGGAGTCGACATTTCAAATGGTTTTTAGACTAAACAGCCGTTGTGTTTTCTGGGCCAAAGAGGAAAAGGGCCAAGCTGTTATCAGCGTCAGGTCCCAATGACAGCATCTATCATGGTATGGGGGTTTGTCAATGCCCATGGCATGGGTAACTTGCATATCTGTGAGGACACCATTAATGCTAAAAGATATGTACACATTTTGGAGTAACATATTCTGTCATCCAGAGCAGGACAACACCAAACCACATTCTGCCTGGATTACAAGCGCACGGTTGCGTAAGCAAAGAATGCCAGTGCTAGCATGGCCTGCCTGCAGTCCTGACCTGTCTCCAATTGAGAATGTGTGGTACATTATGAAGCGCAAAATAAGGCAACGAAGGCCCCATACAGTTGTGCAGCTGAAGAAATGCATAATGGATGAATGGGGTAAATTCCACTTGCTAAACTTAACCAACTGGTGCCTTCAGAGCCCAAAAGCTTAATGAGTGTTCTTAAAAGAAAATGTGATGTTACACAGTGGTAAACAATCAACTGTCCTAACTTTTTTGGAGTGTGTTGCCATCATCAGATTTGAAATGACTGTATATTTTTAAAAATAAATTAAATACATAAAGTAAAACATCAAATAATGTATTAATAATATGTTTTCAATATAATACAGGGTGAATTGAATTTTCAAATGAATGTTGTTGTTTTTTTTTGCATTTTCAATACTGTCATTTTTGGAATTGGGGTTAAATCTAGCAGGTGAGTGCTTGGTCAGCTTATCCTTCATTGGCACATTTTCATTATAGGAGAGTGCATTGAATTAACAAAACCACTGGCATTATTATTTTTTTTTTTAATTAAACAAATTTATAGCATGATAAAATAGCTTAAATCCCTTGCACGTTGTGATTGCAGATACATAACTGATCAGATATTGTTAAATGAAACCAAATTTGCAGTGATACAGTACATGTGTTAATTACAACTAGGACTATTCAATCTGCCAATATGTGTGAGTAGGTGATGTATTTATATACAAAATACTGATAAGCTTTGCAGTGGGTTGAACATAAAATGTTTTAGACATCAAGGTCACTCTAAATGTTTTGGCTCTGCTCTGAGGCATCGCTCTTACTCAGCTGTCAAAACTCCACTTAGCAGTTCTATTCTGCTCTTGTTGTTTGCTTAAATGTGCCGTGCTTTGGTGCCCCTCTTTCTTGGAGGGGGAAAAATCTTTCAGCCCAACACGTTTCCTCCATAGAGAAAAATCAATAGAGGAGGAAGAAACAGGAATGACATTTCTCCATCAGTGTGCAGTATTCACTTTATTCGAGTCACTGTATCTATGGATTGAGGGAATTTGGGGTGGGCTACTTTTGTGTTTACCAGAATAACCATGAAGTAAATGTTGTCAGTCAGATGGGAAAGCATCCTATAACATCAATCTAAAGCAAGTATAAATCTCAAGTATGGATGTGACAATAAAACTAAATTAATGATGCCACAAAATTACACAAAATATGTTAAGAAATTTCCACCAGTAAAACACTAACAACTCACTAGTCTATGAGTAATAGATGCATCATTCATCATTAACAATCCCTGATTTTTTTT
Source organism: Ictalurus punctatus (assembly GCF_001660625.3). Classification (NCBI taxonomy): domain Eukaryota; kingdom Metazoa; phylum Chordata; class Actinopteri; order Siluriformes; family Ictaluridae; genus Ictalurus; species Ictalurus punctatus. Next base: position 23,518,207 of record NC_030423.2, read on the forward strand.
TCATTTTTACTTCTGAATTTAAACATAATCCTAATTTAAATTTATCAGTATGCATTCTTCAATAAATATTTCAGCAGTCAAATATATATTAATCCCTGTGAAAAAAGATGAAAGAACAATGCAATTTCTTTTGTATCTCTTGAGGTCTCATTTACATTTTCATAGATGCATTTTGTAGGGTATGTATGGATCAGACATAAGACACAATCAAGTGAGAGAATGATTAGGTAAGACTTATTCCATGAAGTTCTTCACTTACATATCACTAATGCTGTCATGTACAACTTCAGATACAGACATGAGATATACTGCTGGCACAGAAAACACCAGGCTGTGATTAAATAAAGATCCTTAATACATATGATCAGTGTTTTAGATATATTTTACTTTTGTATCATATGCCAGTGTTCTCAGGTTTGTTGAAGTGGTTTATTTATTTTTATATTAGTTTATTACTTTGTCTATTTATTTACATTCCCTTTCCATGGACACTACTGCTCTATGGATCATTGAACTAGAACTCTGATTTCATAAAATACACACTATTTCCAAAAGTTTGTGGATGCCTGACCAATGACACCCATATGTGCTTATTTATAGATTTATATATAGATTTAGTCACCCTTTTGCTGTTATAATAACCCCTTCTCTACTGGGAAGGCCTTCAACTAGATTTTGGAGCATTACTATGGCAATGGTGAATGAATGTGTCTGTGTGTGAGATCATTCAGCCACAAGAGCATAAGTGAGATCAGGCACTGATATACTGTAGATGAGAAAGTCTGGCTCGCAGTCAGTGTTCCAATCCATGTTTGGGCCCCTTATTTAAAGTCAAGGGAAATCTTTGTAGCAAATTATGTGCTTGCAACTTTGTGTCAACAATTTGGGATCCACATATAGTATGGGTGTGATAGTCAGGTGTCCACATACGGTTGGCCACATAGTTTATATTGTTCAAATTGTATTGAACTACATTCAATTTAACTGTCAGAATCTGTTATGTTATTTAAAAAAATTAAACAATTTTATTTTCATCTGGGCCGCAATGATATACAGTATCGGACAAAAGTGAGTACACCCCTCACATTTTTGTAAATATTTGATGATATCTTTTCATGTGACAACACTGGAGAAATGACACTTTTCTACAATGTAAAGTAATGAGTGTACAGCTTGTGTAACAGTGTAAATTTGCTGTCCCCTTAAAATAACTCAACATTAATGTCTAAACCACTGGCAACAAAAGTGAGTACATCCCTAAGTGAAAATGTCCAAATTGGACCCAAAGCATCAATATTTTGTGTGGCCACCATTATTTTCCAGCACTGCCTTAAGCTCTTGGGTATGAAGTTTACCAGAGCTTCACAGGTTGCCACTGGAGTCCTCTTCCACTCCTCCATGATGACATCACGGAGCTGGTAGATGTTAGAGACCTTGTGCTCCTCCACCTTCTGTTTGAGGATGCCCCACAGATGCTCAATAGGGTTTAGGTCTGGAGACATGCTTGGACAGTCCATCACCTTCACACTCAGCTTCTTTAGCAAGGCACTGGTCGTCTTGGCGGTGTGTTTGGGGTCGTTATCATGCTGGAATACTGCATACTGATCATGCTCTGCTTCAGTATGTCACAGTACATGTTGGCATTCATGGTTCCCTCAATGAACTGTAGCTCCCCAGTGCCGGCAGCACTCATGCAGCCCCAGACCATGATACTCCCACCACCATGCTTGACTGTAGGCAAGACACATTTGTCTTTGTACTCCTCACCTGGTTGCTGCCACACACGCTTGACACCATCTGAACCAAATAAGTTTATCTTGGTCTCAGCAGACCACAGGACATGGTTCCAGTAATCCATGTCCTTAGTCTGCTTGTCTTCAGCAAACTGTTTGTGGGCTTTCTTGTGCATCATCTTTAAAAGAGGCTTCCTTCTGGGACGACAGCCATGCAGACCAATTTGATGCAGTGTGCGGCGTATGGTCTGAGCACTGACAGGCTGACCCCCCACCCCTTCAACCTCTGCAGCAATGTGGGCAGCACTCATAGGTCTATTTCCCAAAGACAACCTCTGGATATGACGCTGAGCATGTGCACTCAACTTCTTTGGTTGACCATGGCGAGGCCTGTTCTGAGTGGAACCTGTCCTGTTAAACCGCTGTATGGTCTTGGCTACCATGCTGCAGCTCAGTGTCAGGGTCTTGGCAATCTTCTTATAGCCTAGACCATCTTTATGTAGAGCGACAATTCTTTTTTTTCAGATTCTCAGAGAGTTCTTTGCCATGAGGTGCCATGTTGAAATTCCAGTGACTAGTATGAGGGAGTGTGAGAGCGATGACACCAAATTTAAAGCACCTGCTCCCCATTCATACCTGAGATCTTGTAACACTAACAAGTCACATGACACCGAGGAGGGAAAATGGCTAATTGGGCCTAATTTGGACATTTTCACTTAAGGGAATACTCACTTTTGTTGCCAGCGGTTTAGACATTAATGGCTGTGTGTTGAGTTATTTTGAGGGGACAGCAAATTTGCACTTTTATACAAGCTGTACACTCACTACTTTACATTGTAGCAAAATGCCATTTCTTCAGTGTTGTCACATGAAAAGATATAATCAAATATTTACAAAAATGTGAGGGGTGTACTCACTTTTGTGAGATACTGTATTATTGTGCTGTGTGGAAAAAGTAATTGGTGATTAGTGATGTGCCATTTGTGTGCACTCTTTATGTCAGCTGGTCAGAATTTGACTTAAGAATTCTATTGTGAAACTGTAAAATGTGTCAGAAGGTGTGTCAGAAGTAAAAAGGTAAATCAGACCATTGTCACATTGACCATGTTTATGAGTTTCATATAATCCTTGTAATGGAGGTTTAGGACAGATGCACGTGCAGTTAAAGACGTTTATTAAAGACAGAGGCAGGCAGACAAATCCAAATCATGATACAGAAGCGTGGTCTAATAACATTCAAAAGGTCAGGCGATCAGCAAACGGGCATAAACAGGACTAGGCTGGAATCAACACAAGAAACGAGAAACAATGTCATTAACGAGAAATGAGAAATAAGAAACAACCCCTCAGTAAAGCGGTATACTCAATACTGCGCAAAGTGCACAGAGACACGAGGGGTTTAAATGACCAACGTTACCACGGGTAAACACGGACAGCTGAAAACAATATTGAAACACCTTCAGAAAAGAACCAATGACTAAACAGGGGCGGAGACAGAACATAATCATAACAAACACACGTGTCCAATGTAAACAAATTCACTGTCATTGAAAACCGAAAAGCGTGCATTCGTTGAGTGCTCGCGCACCTGGCTCGTGCACCTGGCTCGTGCACGCACATGTGCTTCGGTTTTCCGAGCATGCTGCAAACTACAGTGCTGTCTCAAGGGGAAATCGTGACAATGAACCTACAGTTGTTTGTCACTCATTTGTTTTATTTTATTTTTTAATGCTATACACATGCTTAAATTGAATTGCTGGTTTTATTGAAAATACCTGTGTACAGCTTATGCCTTTGAGGTGCCTTTTTATATTATTTATTTAAATGCATGTCAGTGGTAGGTATTAATATAGCTTAACATATGGACTTAATATAGCTCCTTGCTCAAATAAATGATGCACACATTCATAGTCAGAATTGTGCATAACTTTTTTGGCAAACTTCACCCAACTCTGAATACAGTTCTTTCTGGTCTTATTAATCACCCGATCCTTGTTTTCTGCTGCCTTAAGCTTTTTTTCTCCTGTTTTCTCCTAATTTAGTAATTTGCCAATTCCCACCCACTAGAAAGCTTGCTCATATGACACAATAGGCAACCAACCAGGGAAGGTAAGGGTTAGCATGTGCTTCCTCCAAGACACAAAGCCATGCACTGCATTTTTTTTTAACTGCTGCTCATAATGCATCAGGGCAGTGCATGGCCAATTTGATGTCTTGGTCTCTTGGCCATGGATGGCTATGACTTTATGACAATATTATATGTTTCTTGAAAAAGTGTATCTTCCTACAATTGGTTTTCCATAGTTTCCATTTGGTTCCTGGTTCTTAGTGTCTGCTATTGCAGAACACTGAAGCTATAATTAAAATTGTTATATTACACTATTTATATTTGCCTTTTTTATTTGTATTAGGCATGACAACCCGAAACCTGCTATTGAAGGGTCATTGATGTAATTACATAAACCTGTAAACATCCTGATAAATGTAAATACCACCAGTAGACAAGGTGCTGGTAATCAAGACTATTGACCTAATCATCTGGTGCTGTATTGCAAATGAAAACTAGTTCCTTTCCTCTACATTCAGAATATCAGTAAAGTGTATAAGTCTATATGGGCAGTGAATATGTGCAGTAGCTAATTGGTATGACATTATGAATGGTAAATACACAATATTATAATAGAAAAACTCATATGAATAGGTATAAAAAAATATCACGTATGCAACTATAATCATAAATATATGTACAAGTTATGTGCATTGTACATACAACAGCGCCCAGATTATCCATGGATAATATACAATGTATATACAGATAATATACAGATATATAAAGATAACCTAGGATATACAGTATACTATGAATCTACAATTATATAGAGATAATACAGAATATACAGTGTAGAATAGAGCTGCAGGATGATTGCAGCCAGTAAACATCAGTGGCCTAATGGTCATCTGTAAAGCAGAGCAATGGTTGTGGTGAAGAAGCTGGCCCTGAGCCTGCTGGTTCTGGTGTGAATGTTCCTGTATTTCCTCCTGGATGGAAGGAGGTTGAACAGTTTGTGACTCGGATGGGAGGAGTCCCTGATGATGTTGCATGCTCTAAATGCTCTAAAGATGAAGACATCTACTGTGGTAAAGATGTTCCATGGCTGGGTGTTGGGCACCAATGATGTGTTGGGTGGTTTTCACCACCCTTTGAAGGGTTTTTTATTCACATCTGCCATACCACACTGTGACAGAGTTGGTCGGGATGCCCTCAATGGTGCATTGATAGAAGCTTTTTAAGATCTTTTTAAGATCTTTTGCTTGTATCTTTCTCATTTGTAAGTCGCTTTGGATAAAAGCATCTGCTAAGTGAATAAATGTAAGATCTAGGGAGACAGATCAACTTTCTTCAGCAAAGAGGCTGTTGCACCTTCCTAACTAGAATTGAAGTGTTATGGTGCCAGGGCAGATCCTCAGAGATGTGGACACCCAGACACTTGAAGCTGGAGACAAGCTCTACTTCAGTCCCATTTATGTAGATGGGAGACTGTCTGCCGATTTTAAATTTCCAGAAATTCACAATGAATCTTCTCAGTGTTGAGGGGGAGGTTGTTGGCAGAACACCATTTTGCTAGGCTTTAGATCTCCTCCCTGTAGACTGATTCGTCATTGTTGCTAATGTAACCTACCACTGTGGTATCATCTGCATACTTGATGATGTAGTTATGGAGAGGCACACAGTCATTGATCAACAGGAAACAGAGCGATGGAGTGAAACCTGTGGGCACCACTGTTCAAGATGAGTGTAGAAGACATGTGATTGCCCAATTTAGGGTTACTAGGTAACTGAGGTCTATTGGTTAGGAAGTCCAGAATACAACTGCACATGGAGGTGCTTATGCCCAGGCATTGAGCTTGGTGATCAGTTTAGTGGGAATGACAGATGACCATTGGTAATGCACTATTACTATATACTGACATTTGTACTGCATACAGCCTTATTTACAACATTTAAATACATGTCTCCATTTTTACATCTTTAGAGCTTTATCCAAATTTGTGATTCAGTTTTTTTCTTTATTTAATATCTTAACGTGAATTATATCAATCCTATATATCCATCATTTGAAAGAAAAGAAGAAAAAAAAACACCAGTTAATTAATGCTGTCATTATTTACGCAATAAGCGTCAATATATTCTTAGTATTAAATATCAGTTTATTTATTAATTATTTATTAAGTAATATTAGTTCATCTGCAGTTTTTTGCAAAGCACATTTGCAGCTTTATTAATGGTTTAGGCATTGCCATTTCTCTTTTTTTGTGCAATTTGCACAATTTTGAGTAATTCCAGTTCCGTATATACTGTACAATATATTCTTGAGCTATCCAACATGAATATTTATTGCTGTCATGTCTGCACCTCACAATCACTCACAATCACATGATGAAACAAACATATGCGTGGTCTCAATCTTCCAATCTCAGACATACCCTTTATATAGCCTTGACTCATTACTCATTATCACACAATCATTACAAAGTGCTGCTTCAGGTTTTGCCAGTGATGTTACTGAGTCTTTTGCATTTCTATGTGATTTACTGCTTTGACCTCTATTTGTTTAATAATTGCTCATTTTGCCTGTCTAAGCCCTTTGGTTTGTTTGCTGTGGATTGTTTTAATAAAACTGTAATGTGCAATTGTGTCTGCCTGTACATTCATGAAAAAAACAGTCATATTGAGTTCAAATTACTAGAAATTCTAAAGTGCAGAGAGGGAGAGAGTTTAAGCAAAAGCAGTTTCCTAACAAATTGTTATGTCAATCCAGATATATCCTTTTCAACTGCCATCAATGCAAACAGATGGTGTAGTCAAGGTCTTGACTGATGTCTTTTACTTTAGAGACCTGACCATGAAAGCCAATCAATCTGTGAGGTAGAGACTACTTTTTTCTTTTCAATTGTAAAGAATCTGTCTTATGCTTCAAGATTTCAACTCATCACTGTATTATTTTTAAAAATGCAGCACAATGGCAACGTATATGTACATGTGTTTAAATCAAAGTGACCATGGCCTACAGAAAGCAAAACAAAAAACAAACAAACAAAAAAAAAACATTGCCTGGACTTTTTCCAGTCTTCATCTGTCTAGTTTGGGTGAGTGTGTGCCCAGTGTAGCAACAGATTCTTGTTCTTGGCTGGACATGAGTGGAGTGGAACCTGATGCGGTCTTCTCCTGTTATTCAATTCAATTCAATTCAATTTTATTTGTATAGCGCTTTTTACAATAGACATTGTCTCAAAGCAGCTTTACAGAAATATCAACACGGTATACAGATATTAAAGGTGTGAATTTATCCCAACTGAGCAAGCCACTGAGTGGCGACGGTGGCAACGAAAAACTCCCTAAGATGTTTTAAGAGGAAGAAACCTTGAGAGGAACCCGACTCAGAAGGGAACCCATCCTCATCTGGGTAACAACAGATATTGTGAAAAAGTTCATTATGGATTTATATGAAGTCTGTATGGCGTTAAGAGCAGCCGTAGTCCCAGCAGTCTGGAATTAAAGAAGATTTGAGCTCCATCCAGAGGCAGAAAGGATCTGGATCTCTAGTATCTCCATAAATTCGTGTGGGGCTCGGCGAAAGGACAGAGGGAGAAAGTAGAACAGAATCTAGTCAGGGTAGGCTTGAGTAAACAAATACGTTTTAAGCTTAGACTTAAACACTGAGACTGTGTCTGAGTCCCGAACACTAATGGGAAGACTGTTCCATAACTGTGGGGCCCTATAAGAGAAAGCTCTTCCCCCTGCTGTAGCCTTCACTATTCGAGGTACCGTCAGATAGCCTGCATCTTTTGATCTATGTAGGCGTGGCGGATCATATAAAACCAAAAGGTCGCTTAGATATTGTGGCGCGAGACCATTTAGTGCTTTATAGGTTAATAAGAGTATTTTATAATTAATGCGAGATTTTACTGGGAGCCAATGCAGTATAGATAATATCGGTGTGATATGGTCGTATCTTCTAGTTCTAGTTAGGACTCTAGCAGCTGCATTCTGGACTAATTGGAGCTTATTTATATTCCTACTGGAACATCCAGACAGTATGGCATTACAATAATCTAATTTAGAGGTGACGAATGCATGAACTAGTATTTGTGCATCATGTAGTGACAATATGTTTCTTATTTTAGAAATATTTCTGAGATGAAAGAAGGCTATCCTAGTAATATTATCTACATGAGCATCAAATGATAGGCTGGAGTCAATAATCACTCCAAGGTCTTTAACTGCTGCACATGATGAAACAGAAAGACCATCCAGAGTAACCATGTGATCAGAAAGAATACTTCTAGCTACACGTGGGCCTAATAAAAGTATTTCTGTTTTATCAGAATTAAGCAGAAGGAAGTTAATTAACATCCAATGTCTAATGTCCTTTACACAATCCTCAACTTTACTAAGCTTATGTCTGTCCTCTGGCTTCGCTGAAACATACAACTGTGTATCATCAGCATAACAGTGGAAGCTAATTCCATGTTTACGAATAATTTGACCTAGGGGTAGCATATATAAAGTAAAGAGCAGTGGGCCTAAAACAGAACCCTGTGGAACTCCAAAAGTAACCTCAGTACGCATGGAGAATTCACCATTTACATCTACGAACTGATAACGATCGGTGAGATAAGACCTGAGCCAGGAGAGGACTGTTCCCTTAATACCAACAACATTTTCTAATCTATCAAGGAGAATAGTGTGATCTATAGTATCAAAAGCTGCACTAAGGTCGAGTAACACAAGCAGCAAGACACAACCCTGATCGTAAGTCAGTAGAAGGTCATTTACTACTTTAACTAACGCTGTCTCTGTGCTATGATGAGGTCTAAATCCTGACTGATATATTTCATGAATGTTATTCCTATCTAAGTACGAGCATAACTGCTTTGCTACAACCTTTTCTAAAATCTTAGAGATGAAGGGGAGATTTGATATTGGTCTATAGTTGGACAATTGAGACGGGTCAAGATCAGGTTTTTTAATCAAGGGTTTAATAACTGCTAATTTAAGTGATTTAGGTACATAGCCACTGCTTAGGGAAGAATTGATTATATTTATGTTATAGCACATAAACATTAATATTTAGCATATTGTACATCGTGTGATACTTTTCTGTCCACCACAGTTGTAAAGAGTGATTATTTGAGTTACTGTAGTTACTGTATACTGGATTTTTTCATTTCCATGAGCTGTAAGCCGTAATCATGTTGTGTTAATGGAGTCTACTCTGTGAATCACAAATTAGCAAATTAAAATTTTCCATTGCGGTACAGTCGTAAAGCCTACACAATGGAGCACTGGAGTGTCTTCAGAATGCTACAACTACAAGTACATACTCAAATAAAAAAGTGCTGATGGGAGCACAATTTGCCAACAGCAAATGCCAACGCATGCCAACAGCTATAATTCTTAATTCGTTATGGTTTATTTGGGTCTTTTTAAAATGTTCAGATCATTCACAGGAAGGAGTGTTGCAATAACATGAATTACAAAGTATTTGTTATGGAAACAGTGTGAAGCAAACACTTCGCATGACATACTCTACCTCAGTCGAACAGCATTGTCAGCAATGTAGGAAAGCTTGACAAACATATTGATGAAGAAAGTTTAAATGAAGAATTTAATTACAAAATAAATCTTGGCCCCACTATTAAAGACATGCTAATTATAAAGATTAATACTTAAGTTGCTCAGGGTGGATTTTTCCTGTATTTCTGTTAAATCCTGTGCCTGCTTCACATTGAGATGGCTTTTTTGATGGCTTAAAGATAATGAGCATCAGATATTTTTCCTCTCTATGTCTGCTCAGCTTAGCTAAACTGAACTAAATAAATAAAAGTGATGTACTACCTTGTTTTTGGACACAATTCAGAAAATGCCAGCCTTTGACGCAGAAAAGCCTGGTGGCAGCACTCCTGACTCGACAGTCGTGCCACGTAAATGCAAGTCTGCTATTTTTAGAACACACATAAAATGTGGCGCTCACAAGGAACTGTCACATACCATACACATCTCCTCGTGTAAATGAGTCTTCAACTTTCCTGTTCAAATTGGCTGGAAGAAGCTGGGAGACACCTGCATTGGATGTTTGTTTCTGTCATATAACCATCTTGTTAGGCACCTATTTTTCCTCTGTATATGTTCCAGTGCAATATCTCTATCCAGGCACCATTTTCAGTGTTTGCAACTGTGTCTAGTTAGTCTCACCTGCGTCTTATTCTGTTGTTACCCCAGTCAGTATAAATACACTCCTCCATTCCATTTATCGTTTGTCTTTACAAGGTCTTGTGTTTATACTGCGATCCTGAGCCAAGCGTCCTACAGCTTTTGACTTTTTTTTTTTTTTTTTACTTTTCATGTATACAGCTTTCTCTGTATTTGCTGCTGTTCTGGATTTTGTGCATTCTCTGTTCCATCTTGGTCCTTTTGACTGGGGATCAAAGCAGCCAAAACACCTGAGTCAAATTGTAATAGGATCTTAAGCAAACTGTTTTATATAATATACATATATACAGTGCCCTCCACTAATATTGGCACCCTTGGTAGATATGAGAAAAGAAGGCTGTGAAATTGTCTTTATTGTTTAACTTTTCGATCTTTTGTTAAAAAGAATTCACAAAAATTACTCTCCTCTCATGGATATCAAACAATTGCAAACAAAACACAGGTTTATAAAAAAAAATAAAAATAAAATAAAAATAGGTGTGCAACAATTATTGGCATCCTTTTAGTCAATACCTTATGCTACCTCCCTTTGCCAAGATAACAGCTCTGAGTCTTCTCCTATAATGCCTGATGAGGTCGGAGAATACGTAGTAAGGGATCTAAGACCATTCCTCCATACAGAATATCTCTAGATCCTTCAAATTTCGAAGTCCACACTGGTGGACTCTCCTCTTCACTTCACCCCACAGGTTTTCTATGTGCTTCAAGTCAGGGGACTGGGATGGCCATGGCAGGACCTTGATTTTATGGTCAGTAAGCCATTTTTGGCAGTCAGGTTTTCATTTAATATCTGTTGATATTTGATAGGGTCCATGATGCCATGTCTCCTAACAAAATGTTCAGGTCCTCTTGCAGAAAAACAGACCCAAAACATTAAAGAGCCACCACCATCTTTATCCATGGGCATGAGGTACTTTTCCATGTGCCTACATCTCTGTGTGCACCAAACCCATGCCATGGGCACTGACACACCCTTATACTATGACAGACGCTGGCTTTTGGACATGATGCTGATAACAGCTTGGATGGTCCTTTTTCTCTTTGGCCCAGAAAACATGATGGCTGTTTTGTCCAAAAACTATATGAAATGTTGACTTGTCGGACCACAAAACATGATTCCACTGTGCTACTGTCCATCTCAGATGAGACCGAGCCCAGAGAAGTCGACGGTGCTTCTGGACAGTGTTGATGTATAGCTTCTGCTTTGTATAGTAAATCTTTAACTTGCATCTATGGATACAGCAGTGAATGGTGTTGACTGACAAAGGATTACAAAACTATTCCCGAGCCCATGCCAGGATATCCATTATAGACTCATGATTTTTTTTTTGTTTAAATACAAGTGAAAATACATTTACAAATCACTCCTTTTTGTTTTTATTAGCATTGTCCATACTGTCCCAACTTTTTCAGAATTGAAGTTGTACTAAAAAACAGAGCTGGATAGATAAAAAGAATTAAGCGCTGCTGTGTTGCTTGCCTTAGGTAGAGGCTACCTAGGACTAAATCCCACTGCAATCACTCCGTAATGTAGACCAACCAGGGGAGTTAGCTGGACTGTTAATCATTTGGGGATGAGCCCAGATTCTTCTCCATCAAAAAAACATTTTAAAACGTACTTCTCAATAGACTGTTTACATGCATTTTTTTCCTTGCATTTGAATAGTAATTGCTTAAAAAATTTCAAAATTGGACAAAAAGTTGGATTCATCATAAAACTTACCAGGTGTTATCACTGTTTGCAGGACTACCGGACCGATAAAATATATATATTTTTTTACAACTAACACAAGACTAGGCTAGTTTGGTGTTGCTAGGCAAGGGGAGACACAACTAAGCTATCATTGTATGGATTTAGCTGCTACAGTGCAGGTTAACTGTTTTTATTCTCTGCTCAAATGATGTTCACCAAACGTGGAACATGTATAGATATTTACACATTGCTTTTCCTGCTCAACATGAGGATGTTAGCGTTTCAATTTGAACCTCTTTTGAGGTTAAAAAATTGGCATATATCCATTTCCCCCCTCACACTTATTGACTGTGTGAATTAGTGTTTGGCAGAATTGAGACCTGTCTTATTTTACTGACATTCAGTTATGTAGTGACAAACCACTCCATGTTGAGAATAGTTTGAGGTTAAATAAAAAATCTTTCCCCTAATGCCCAGGCCAGGTTACACCCTGGAGACCAACATGTGAATGAAAGCACTAACCTCAACATTACTAGAAAAAAATCTTGGACACCATTGAAGTTCACATGTTGATTATGAAGACTGAAGTTGTTGTGATGAGGATGTTCACTGTGTTTCCATATCTAGTAGACATAACAGACTTTTTTGGTTTGATTTGCTATGGATAAAAAACTGATGTCTGTTGTATTAATAATTGGTTAAAGTTTTTTGGAAGTAGGAGGATGCATATTGTAGGTCCACAATACCGGGTTGTCAAAAGTATCTTTTTCACTGTAGGGTTAAAAGGTTCTGGAAAACAAGAAAGTGTTCCAATTGAGCACAGTTAAATCCAGAATAGTTTCTAATTGCAGTCCACACTTTCTCTTTTTGTGAAGTTGGGACAGCTTGACATAGGTATTCGCCTTTTCTCTTTCAGTGTGCAGTTAAATTGGAGACATTTTCAGCAATTATCATATGGGCAGAGGGTAACATTTAAGAGCAATTAAAAGAGAAAAAAAATATGAAAGTGTTTTCTAGGCCAGACACAACATTCTTAACAAAGTAGTTTAGTTTTACTCTAAATGATGATCATTATCATTCAGTTGAATGCCACATCAAAAGGATGCTTATATATTGCTGCACATTTAAGGTGAACTGTACAAATTACCTCATGAATAGACAGGAACAAGATGAATCATAGATATTTTAACTTGATAGCAGTTAGATAAATATTATATTCATAATATAAATAAATGGCAATCAGATGAACAGCAATCTGCTGCATTTCCAGCAAATTCAAATGTGCACGGTGGACATAAATATAGTCACTGTCTCATTATGATTATCACAAGCATGTAATGCTGTCAGAATTCAGTTATGCATTTCAGTTATTTGCACTGATCTGCAAGGAACTTGATTAAACAAAGCACAATATTCAGCTCATAGCCCACTCTACCATTATAATGACAAATGATTTTATCATCCTTAAAGTATTAAAATTCAACCACACTCTATATACCATGTTAAATCATTTCAGACCATTCTGAGACTATGTTCTCCTTAAGTAGAGAATAAAACATCACACATTCCTCAGTTGGTGTCATTAGTTTCTAGTTTTGATTGATCAGTGCACAACATGGAAAAAGAAACTATAACAGAGCTCATGAGCCTGCACCAGCATGGAGTAGCACAATGAGGCAGCTGTAACCATTCAGACCTACAGTAGAAAGAGGCTAGAAGTCAGGTATGTACCATTTTTATCTTGTGTCTCAGCTAACAGGTGGTACTGAGCTTGGTCAATTTTGGCCTAATGTCCAAAATATAGCACTGCATCTGCAGATTTTGAATTACACCACCTGTTGTACTCATGTCTGCACAGACACATTCATTATTGGCCACAAAAACTAGCAATTAAAAAGGAGTAAAAAAAAAAAAAAAGGTTGTGTTCAACAGCACTGTGCCAGACTTATAACAGTAAAGTAGGCTCATGTATGTGTGAAAATAGAGCCGTATATCTACCTAGCTATTATATATATATATATATATATATATATATATATATATATATATATATATATATATATATATATATATATATATATATATATATATATATATATATATATATATATATAAACACTGCACAGGAGAAATTGGATCAGACCATATCGGTACACAGTGCAAATGACAAGAATGGATACATGGAAACTTTAAGGGCAAGATCAAATCATTAAGTACTGAACTAACATTAGTTATCCAGATACAGATTGCATGCTAATGCAAGATACAAGTGAGGCCATGGTGGTAGCTTATCCATCCAATTTCATACCACTTATCCTAAACAAGGTTGTTGGGAGCCTGGAGCCTATCCCAGGGAAATTGGGGCACATTGCAGGGCACACCCTAGACAGGGTGCCAACCCATTTCATGGCACAATCACACACACATTCACACACCTTGGACAATTTGGAAATGCGTGTCTTTGCAACTGGGGGAGGAAACCAGAGTACCCAGAGGAAACCCCCAAAGCACGGGGAGAACATGCAAGCTCCACACACACAGTTCAGGCCAGGATTTGAACCCCTAACTCTGGAGGTACGAGGCAAACGTGCTAACCACTAAGCCAACCTCTAAACCTTTCAGTGTAAACCTTCTGGGTTTTGAACACCTAAAAGTCCTAGAAGTGAGAAAGGTTTGCAGTCTCAACATGGGCTTTTTTTTTTTTAATGAGTTATTATTTTTATTCTGACCTGCTAGCAATATTTATTTGTTTTTGTTTTGTTGCATTTAGTTGTTGTAATGAATTTTAGTTGTTTCTTCTTCCCAAAGTATAAACAAGCTATGTTTAAAGACTGTTGCAGTTCATGTGAATGTTCAAGGTTTTGTCCTGCAAGAGTCATACTTGCACCCATATTGCATGAAAGTGAAAATCTCCTGATTTTTTTGTTGCCTCCTGCAGGATCCCTGTCCCAATACACACTTCTAGTCTGAAGCAAATGTCCTGTGAACCTTTCTGGTATGAAAATAATTATATATATATATATATAAATAAATAAATAAAAACAATAGTGTGCCTCCTATTTGTATCGGTGTTACATGATATGGCCAAAAGTTTGTGGACACCTGACATTCATACCCATATATGTGGTTCTTCCCCAAACAATTGTCTAGAATATCTTTGCACCTGACCTCACTACTGTTCTTGTGCCTGAATGAACTCAAATCCCTACAGCCCTTTTCCAAAATCGAGTGGATAGCCTTCTCATAAGAGTGGAGGTTATTATAATAGCAAAGGGGGACTAAATTTGGAATAGGATTTTCAAGAAGCACACGTGTATGATGATCAGGTGTCAAACTTGTAGCCATATAATGCATATATTCAGTTACATCTCTTTATTCTGTTACATACATGAGCATTAAAGCAGTCATGAACAGAACTGGTGTAGCAAATAAAACTGCACTACATATCCATGAGCACCTTTCATTCAGAACCACGGTCTGCCAAAACTTATTATTTTTGAGACAGAAGAGTCATACCACTTCACTGTCCAGAGGGGATCCAAAGTTGAAGGGCATAATTTAGTATCATCTCATTAGAAATGGCTTGGAAAGCCTAGTATGACAGATGGGGTGGCATGCAGAGCAATATGAGCAGCTCTGCTGTGAAAGCGCCTGCTTATAGATTAATTGAGACATAAGGAAGGTGTGCATCAAGAGTCCTCGCTCTTACTTCCTCTCTTATACAGTGGAGAGGAATGTTCATTGACATTTCATACTTGTTCCAATTGACCTAGCAAGTGTTCGTGCCAATTGTTAATCATTCAACATACATTCAATGGGAAGGGATCTAGTGACGATCCATGTGGTTAAATATTACTTTTTTTTTTTAATTAAGCACCTCATATGCACCAGTGAAGTGTTCAGGAGAACTAAGCTTAATTTGCACAACAGAGTTTTTAAAAATCTATTTGTGAAAGCTTGCACAGTTTCCCTTGCTTAGTTAATGGCTGAATTGCATTTGAATGCATTTATCTGCTTGGAGAAGATATTTTTTTTTTTATTTATTTTTTTTTTCAGTTTTACAGCATGTGGATGATGGATGAAGTACACTGAGTACAGTACATACCATTTCAGTACACCAAAAGCACTTTCTTTAAAGCTGATGCTTTATTGAAAGAATGAACAGAAGAAAAGCTTAAAATATTCCAGTCTGTATTTCTTTTTGTATGAAATGATCGAGAGCTGCACACTGGCAACAGTTTCTAAAAACCCTCTTCTGTTATTTCAGCATTGGTGATGAATGATTAATTTTATGGTTGTTTCTATGGTTAAAATATCTGAATAGATTTTTCTGTTGTTAGTGGGTGGCTCAGCATTGGAGCATTCTGACACAAGGAAAAAAAGTGAAGTTCCCCCCCCCCCCCCCCCTCTCTCTCTGGTGATTCTGTTCCCATTGTAGCCTTATATTTTTGTTCTTGGCTGACAGGAGTGGGCCCTGTTATGTTTTGCTTTTGTTGATTTTATGTTGCTTTGCTAGCCCATTTACCTCAATATTTGGTGTATTGTGCACTCTGAGACTCTTTTCTGCTCACCACAGTTGTAAAGAGTGGTTATTTTGGTTCCCACAGACTTTGACTTGTCAGCTCAAACCAGTCTGGCAATTCTCCTCTGAACTTTTCACTCAACAAGGCATTTCTAAATTAGAATTATATCATTATAATTTGAATTTTTTTTCACCATTTTGTGTACATTTAGAAGCTATTGTGTGGGAGGTAAGCAGAGAACCCAAAGGAAACTCAATTGGACACAATTAGAACATGCAACAAAATCTTCAAAGGCAGCAACCTGAGCTCAGGATCAAGTTGGGGATCCTGGATAACTTCCTGCTGTACCACTGTATACAATTCTGCCCAAAGTTTGCATACCCCTTGCAGAATCTGCTAAATCTTACTGTTAACAAAATAAGAGGGATCATAAAAATTGTGATGTTTTTTTAATTGAGTACTGTCCTGAATAAGCTACTATAGTATTTTGTCTTCTAGCAGATGTGCAACTATCTTATTTAGCATCTGAAGGTCAGTACTAAATAAATGAAAAAAAAAGATCTTTAAACAAAATAATAATTTACACTGAACACCCTGTTCAAAAGTTTAAATCCGCCAGGCTCTTAATGTATCATGTTACCTTCTTGAGCATCAGTGAATGTTTGCACCTTATGTAATAGTTGTGTATGAGAGCCCTCAGTTGTCCTCAGTGTGAAAAGATGGATCTCAACATCATATAGCCACTGTTGGAAAGGAGTCAAATATGCAGAATATGCTGGAAAAGCAAAGAATGTGCAGGACCTGGAGGATTTTTCTGAAGAACAGTGGGCAGTTTAACTGCTCAGGACAAACAAAGGACTCATGAACAACTATCACAAAACAAAAAAACAGTCGTGGATCATCCAGGTAACAACACACTGTATTAAGGGTACGTAAACTTTTGAATGGGCTATTATCTTGTCTTGTGGACTATATGTCAACATCTGTTATGTGAAATAGCTCATTCAGGACTGTACTAAATAAAAAAACATGGGATTTTTATGATCCCTCTTATTTTGATAACAGTATTTAGATTTAGCAGATTCTTCAAGGGGTATGCAAACTTATGGGCACAACTGTACTACAACATTACAATGAATTAGAGACATCTGTTTCTGCTTTATATCTCTTCCTTGGTCTCTTTCTCCCTGACTCTTTGTCTGCTTGTCTTTGTCTATCCCATCCACACACAGTTAATTACGCACTCATGCAAAGCTCTCCAGATGGTAATGGGCTCTGTTTGGATTGGTTGAAGACACTTTGTAACACGGTTGGCTGCCTGTCCTGCAGAAAATCAAACATGGAGCAAGTGACAGGATAAGTGTGGCATGAAGAACAGGCATTTGGCCTCTGAAATAAAATGTTGCCATAAAACCACATGAAAAACTGTGAGATGTTGCCAAATCATGTATACTAACCTTTTTATGCAGATTTGATTCATTTATCTTCTCGTGTCTTTAGCATATTTAGACTTCATTTACAGTACTTTCTCCATACCTCCTCATATGGGTTAGATCTCAATGCTGACTATGTTGTGAGTGGAGAACTGAAGAAACATTTACCACACTCGCCAGATGATTTTTGGATTTTGTCACTTTACCATGTCATATGAAATTTTCTCTGGTGCTTTGTTGTTAAATCACACCTCCATTTCACACATGTACACAGATATATATATATATATATATATAAATAATAGTCTTACAAAACCTGAAAGGGCCAAAATCTGGAGCTAAGTCACAGAAAATGTGAGTTAGATATGAATTAAGTGAGGTGAAACGAAAATTGGTAGACATGAAAATGGAGAAAAAAAATACTGCACCCAGGTTGATTATGATCATTCATTTGTTTGTTTATTCATTCATTTATTACACCAAAAGATTGCAAAATTAACACCACGAAAGTATAAAGTATCCCACAATGATACTTAGTAATACAGAGAGGTTTTTTTTGGCCTTAATGCCAGAGGTTATGATTTGATGATGTAAAATGTTACCCATGTAGATATAGTAGCTAGCTTACTATGCATTGGGATACAGCCTATGGAATATCAAACTCTTCTATCCCCCCACCCCCACCCCTCGCTCTCAACTGTCATTCAATGCTCTACTGTGTCATGTTCAAAAAGAACCATGTTTTAGCACATTTTGTTCCATGTACCTTACAAAAAAGATTTCTAAAGTGTTCACTTTGAGACCATATGCACTGACATAATTGCAAATGGATCTTTGTATTTATTCAGTGGAGAATCCAATTTATGTTCCATCCAATCATTCAGTCATTTTGGATGTTCTCCACCATTATCTTTGCCTGCAGATATGTACACATTACTCAACACAATATGGTACAGTTGGGCTTGTTTCAAAAGCAAATTGTTCTTCAGGGATAAAATGTATAATTTTGCATATTGTTGAAATGTAGTCATTATAGCATTTGAGTTACACAAATGTGTTTCATTACATAAGAGGCATTTTGATGTTTTGGTTGTTATTTAGTAGTGTCCCAACTGTCCATTGTTTTCAGTTTTATTGCATTTTCTTTCAAGATATTGTATATGCTTCATTATGATCTCACTAACAATGGGAACTTCTGAATTTTAAATATGATGCTTGTCTCCCTATTGCAAACTTCATAAAACTTTTTGGAATGTAACTTGAATGAAAAGTTAAAATGGTTTAAGTTAGGGTAAGAATAAGTTGTTAGCTATCAAATAAACATTTTCCTAATATACACATACATTTATGAAAGATAAACAAAGTCCTGCAAATTTGGTATGGAACTGTATCAGTATAGTAATTATCTCTAGGTCTTCAGACATATACTCATGCCAGTGTTTCCTCAAACACAATCACCTATACAAACAGTGAGGCTTGAAAGTTTGTGCACCTTTTAGAATTTTCTACATTTCTGCATAAACATGACCTAAAATATCATAAGGTTATCATAAAAGTAGATAAAGAGAATCCGAATAAACAAATGAGACAAAAATATACTACTTTTTTTTTTTTATTGAGGAAAATGATCCAATATTACATATCTGTGAGTTGCAAATGTATGTGAACCTTTACTTTCAGTACCTGGTGTGACCCAGTTGGGCGGCAATAACTGCGACTAAACATTTTCGATAACTATTGAGCACATCGGCTTAGAGGAATTTTAGCCCATTCCTCAGTACAGAACAGCTTCAACTCTGGGATGTTGTTGGTTTTCCTCACTTCAGGTCCTTCCACAACATTCCTATTAGATTAAGGTCAGTACTTTGACTCGGGCATTCCACAATATTAACTTTATTCTTCTTTAACCATTCTTTCATAAAATGACGTGTATGCTTTGGGTCTTTGTCTTGCTGCATGACTATTACACATCTTGCTGTGAGTAATCTTTGTTGGTCAACAACTCCTCTGAAATGTCCTTTGTTCATGCTATAATACATTTCCACAAATGTCTTGTGAGGATCCAACTCTGAGAGATCCCTGTTTTTTTAAATAACACAGGGTGCTCACTCACACCTGACTGTCATCCCATTGATTGAAAACACTATAATTTCACCTTTAAATTAACTGCTAATCCTAGAGGTTCACATACTTTGCCACTTACAGATACTTAATATTGAATAATTTTCCTCCAATAAATACATGACCAAGTATGGACTTGTATGAAAATCTGTTTTAGGTCATATTTATGCAGATATACAGAAATTTCTGAAGATTTCACAAACTCTCAAACACCAATGTATTGTACAGTATACATAGTATACACTGTACACACACACACACACACACACACACACACACACACACACACACACACTAAAGCCACTGAGCAACTGTAAAGTGTCATATCTCAGCCCAGCCAGGACTCAGTTTCCCGAGAAGCAACACCCACTTCTAACATGGCCGCTAAGGACTACAATTCCCACACACGCATGCACTCGCCCTCCCCGGAGTTCTGATCACACACACCAGCAGCCAATCACCTTGTCCACTCACCACGGCTTTTTCAGAGACTTTGGATACAGAGACACTTTGTGAAGTAAACGTTCAGAAGACTAGTTTCTCTGTCGTTCTCCAAGAGAATTCTACTGTGTTTATTCGAATAGTGATTTTGACCTTTGCTTACGTCCCCCACCATGATTTCTGTCTTGCCCTGTTTGTTTTGTTTGCATCATCGCCTGACCATCGTTTGCTTCTTGACTACGTACTTTGTTAACCCCTTTGGAATATACTGCCTGGACCCGCCGCCTGCTTCTGTTTCCGTATCCCCCACGGTACTTGACAGATTGCTTCGCCTTCCAAATGGAAGCAGCGGGTGATCCGCAGTGGCATCAAGCCATTGAAGGCCATGGCCGGATTATCAGCGACCAGGGACAACAGCTAGCCAACCTGACTGAGCAGGTAACTAGGCTAGATCAAGCCGCACCGGTCGCTACATCAGCGACTACACATTTTCCTCCCACACCGGCGCCGGTGAAATATGACGGAGATCCGGCACGCTGCCGGGGTTTCCACCTGCAGTGCTCCCTGTTTTTTTTCCACCTACCCAGACATGACGGAGAGTCAGAAGATTATCCATTTCATGGAACTATTGACCGGGAGAGCTCTGCTCTGGGCCACGGCAGAGTGGGAACAGGGAGATAGTACCATCAATACATATGATCAACTGACGGAGTGATTTCAGATCGTCTTTGATCACTCTCCCGACAACAGGGAGACTGGAGAGGAATTATTGACCCTGAAACAAGGGACACGCTGCGTTGCGGCGAGGCATTTAGTAAGGAAAAGGCTAGTGGATTACCACCTCATCGGCCTTACGACTGCGCCATTAATCTCTTTCCGGGCACTACGCCACCCAGGGGAAGAGTTTACCCACTCACACAGACTGAACAGGGAGCTATGGAGGAATATATTCAAGAGTCACTACTCCAGGGTTACATAAGACCCTCCACGTCCCCAGCATCTGCTGGTTTCTTCTTTGTGGAGAAAAAGGGAGGAGGGCTACGACCATGTATTGACTACAGGGGTCTTAAGGGACATGCTGGGACGCAACGTA
Source organism: Ictalurus punctatus (assembly GCF_001660625.3). Classification (NCBI taxonomy): domain Eukaryota; kingdom Metazoa; phylum Chordata; class Actinopteri; order Siluriformes; family Ictaluridae; genus Ictalurus; species Ictalurus punctatus. Next base: position 23,539,519 of record NC_030423.2, read on the forward strand.
ATCACATACATTGACGACATATTGATCTACTCCAATTCCAAGAAGGAGCATGTTCAACATGTCCGGAGAGTCCTGCAAGGTTTGCTCCAGCACCGGCTGTACGTCAAAGCAGAGAAGTGCGAGTTCCATAAGGACACCATTTCATTCCTGGGGTACATCATTAGCCCTGAGGGGGTTTCCATGGACCAGAAGAAGGTAAAAGCAGTGGTAGACTGGCCCGTTCCTAGAACAGTAAAGGAGCTACAAAGATTCTTGGGTTTCGCAAATTTATACCGAAGATTCATCCGGAATTTCAGCTCCGTAGCAAACCCACTGACCTCCCTGCTGAAAGGAAAGCCCAAGCACCTACCATGGAACCCAGCTGCCCAAGCAGCACTCGAGCAGCTCAAGAAGGCATTCACAACCGCGCCCATTATCAAGCATCAAGACCATCACAACGTTTCGGAGAGAGGCCCAAACTCCACCCAGTAGCATTCTTCTCACGAAAACTATCACTGGCCGAAAGGAACTATGATGTGGGCAATAGAGAACTCTTGGATGTTAAGCTAGCCCTGGAAGAATGGTGACACTGGCTGGAGGAGGGGGCTACCCACCCGTTCATAATATTTACTGGTCACAAGAACTTAGAGTATCTAAGTACGGCTAAGGGGTTGTCACCCCGTCAAGCCCGAAGATCATTGTTTTTCACCAGATTCCGGTTTAACCTGTCATACCGACCGGGGTCCAAGAATGCCAAAGCTGACGCCCTGTCTCGCCTGGACAATACCGAGGTTCCGAGAAACAAGGAGGAGTACATCTTATCACCCTCATGTATTCTTAGTGCCCTGGAGTGGGAGCTGGATCAAGCACTAGAGAGCATTCCCCAGTCCCAAGTTCCAGAAAAATGCCCCCAGGAAGACTATTTGTGCCTGAACAGTACCAACGAACTCGTCATCTGGGCCCACACGGTGGTTGGCACAGGTCACCCAGGGGCACAACGCACCTACTATCTGTTATGGGAGAAGTACTGGTGGCCTAATATGGAGAGGGAGGTATATCGAGTCATAGCATCATGTTCGTGTGTGCAGAGTAAAGTACCACGGACCCTTCCTACTGGCAAACTCAAACCTCTACCCATACCGGAACGCCCATGGTCTCACGTCTCTATAGACCTCGTCACTGACCTACCCAAGTCCCATGGTAACACAACCCTTCTGGTAATGGTGGACATATTTTCTAAATCAGTGAGGTTCGTTCCCCTACACGCCCTGCCCACCACACTCATGACAGCCGAAGCACTATTCCAGCATGTATTCAGATACTTCGGCATTCCGGAGGAAATCGTCAGTGATCGAAGCCCTCAATTCACGTCCAGAGTTTGCTCCAGCTTTATGGAAAAGATGGGGATCCCGGTCAGTCTTACCTCTGGTTATCACCCACAAGTTAACGGCCAAGTGAAACGTGTCAACCAGGAATTAGGCTGGTTCCTCAGGACATTCTGCGCCTCCAACTCTGAGGATTGGAGCAGGTTCCTTCCGTGGGCCGAATACACACAAAATTCACTGCTCCACTCAGCCACAGGCCTCACACCATTTCAGTGTGTACTAGGGTACCAACCCCTACTGTTCCCCTGGAATGCGACCCCCACCGAATCACCAGCAGTGGATCAGTGGTTTCAGAGAAGTGAGCAGGTTTGGGCCAACACGCACCAGCGCCTGAGACAGACGGCACAAGCATACAAACGTAAGGCGGATCGCCGCCACAGTGAGCATCCGAATTACCAGCCCAGCGATAGGGTTTGGTTATCCACAACTGATTTGAGACAACCACATGGCTGCAAGAAGCTCACCCCAAGCCACACTGGCTCATTCAAGATCCTCAAACAGGTCAACGAGGTTACCTACCGTCTCGACTTACCTCGGCACAGCCGCATAGCCCCCTCCTTCCACGTGTCGCGACTTAAGCCCATCATCACAGGACCTCTGGCCACGGAGGTGCCCGCGAGACCCCTCCTGTACCACTGGAGATCGATGGGCAACCTGCATACCTGGTCAAGAATATACTCGATTCTAGACGCAGGAGGGGCGAGCTGGAATATTTGGTCGAGTGGGAGGGTTACGGACCAGAGGAACAATGCTGGATCCCAACACGTGACATACTGGACCCTCAGCTCCGTGGGGACTTCCATGCAGCTCACCCTGACCTCCCGGGTCCGCGACCCCGGGGGAGGCTAAGAAAGAACTCTGCTCCCGGAGTGAGCCTTTTGGGGGGGTTCTGTCATATCTCAGCCCAGCCAGGACTCAGTTTCCCGAGAAGCAACACCCACTTCTAACATGGCCGCTAAGGACTACAATTCCCACACGCATGTGCTAACCCTCCCCGGAGTTCTGATCACACACACCTGCAGCCAATCACCTTGTCCACTCACCACGGCTTTTTATGAGACTTTGGATACAGAGACACTTTACGAAGTAAACGTTCAGCAGACTAGTTTCTCTGTCGTTCTCCAAGCAAATTCTACTGTGTTTATTCGAATAGTGATTTTGACCGTTGCTTACGTCCCTGAACACGATTTCTGTCTTGCCCCGTTTGTTTTGTTTCACATAACATTTTATTTTCTTGTTCATTTTAACATTCATAGTGACACTTAATGTTGCAAATCATCCATGAGACAAGGTAGTTCCTGTTATCCTTTAAATTATAAAAACTATAAACAGTTGTTCTTTCACCATCCTCTTTTTTCTCTTTCTTTAAGTTAATAAGTTCCTGAATTCCTGTTTTTGAATCTTTTGCCAGGAGCTTCTTGCTCGTGTTGGCATTTAAATTATACTGTTCCTTTCTTTTCATTAATAATTTTGCGTTTTCATTTGTTGTAGTTTCACTTTCCCTACTGCTGTATTTTCTTTTTTTTTCGAAGAACACTTTTGTTTCTTTGACTAAAGACAGCAAGGAGAGTCCATTCGCATCAGATCCGTCTAAAATAATATAAACTTATCTTAGTCTAAGAAATGTTAAACACCCAATATGACAAACATTCAGATTGTTCAGTGTGTTGAGTGCAGGATGTTTATTCATTCTTCCTGTGTCATTAGTAATAGCTTTATAAGTGCTAAGTGTATATTAGTTAGCTCTCTGACAGAAGATTGCAGCATCCAGACCCTAGAGAGGGTTAGTGTGAGTGATAGCAGTGTAATTTCTAAAGGGGAAAGTCTGGATGCCTCAGAAAGAGGTAGCAGTCTGCCAACTTCGGCATTAGAGCCCGGGGCGAATGTGTGATGACTCGGCGGTATAATCGTAAAGCTAACGCTAAGGCTCGCCCACAGGAGCACCACTCCTCTCCACTTCATGTGTCCAACAGGTTTGCTCTCCTCAGCACCTGCTGGGATACCTGAAAGAGTTCTGGTTATCGGAGACTATCTTAAGGCATGTGAAATTAGTTAGGCCTTTAGGGGCTTCAACAACTTTAGTTAGGTGTATACCGGGAGAGAGGGCACCGGATATAGCAGGTAATCTTAGGGTCTTAGGCAAGGTTTTCAAAGGTAGTTGTTCATGTACAGATGTGGCCATTAAAAATGTGCATCAAAGGAAATGGGATCCTATAATTTCATGTGGTATAACACAATCACACGCGTGCTGCGGACACAGGAATTACAAGACCAGTAGGGGGCAGTCATGTATCATTTGAATAAGCACGGCCTGCTAGTAGATACAGTAGTTCTGCCTAGTCATGTAGTATAGCTAACTACTTTAATCTGTGTGCAGTATATGTATTTGGGTAGGGCAGTGGTAACATGCAGGTTTAGTATGCAAGCAGCCGGGGTTAGAGTCTCAGCTCAATTTAATGTTTTTTAAATGAGCTGTTTTTTTTTTTACTATAGAAAGTTCCTCAGCATAATGTTGAATGAACTCTATCTTCTCCTTTCTTGCCAATGAAAACTTTTTTTTTTTTTTTTTTTTTTTTTTTTTTTTAGATTAAAAGGTACTTAAAACTGGATTAAAGTGAACACAGAAGTCCACACACTGAAAAAAAAAGCTCATTGAATGTAGGAATTTGAATTAAGTACATCGGTTCCACGGGATTGAATTGAGTTATATTGTACTGTACTATGTAAAGCAATCAACATTAAACCAAATATTCAAACATTTTATGTATCAATTTAAACATGTGGCAACATTTATCAAATGTGTTGTTACAGAAAGAGCATAATCACAACATGATTTACAAATCCTGATTACCACAGGTACTCAGAGGTGGGTAGTAACGCGCTACTTTTACTTTGTCACATTTACTTCAGTAACTTTTTGAAAAAAAAAAAAAAACTTAGTTAACTGGCCATACTTATACTCTTACTCAAGTTCACTTTTAATCACAGAAATGTACTTTTACTTCACTACATTCAGTAACTAGTAACTTGCTACTTGAGTTGTCTTCATATTATACTTTATTACTCTTACTCAAGTAATTATCAATATTATTACCTTTACTTTCCACCTTCATGTCTTTATCCCCATAGAACAGTTGCTCTATGAGTGTTCAGCTCTACCTGACCAGCTGACACACATGTTGGAGGTGTGAAAAGGAAGGCGTGAACATGTCTTGGCCAAAACAATAGCAGGAATTATCCACACCCAACACCATTGTAGAGACGTGTAAATTAGTGAAGGCAATGTCCAATGCAGGAATATGCTCTGGCCCCATCCCAATGAGGTGTGGCAATATAGCTTGCAGCAGGTTATGGTCATTGAACTGCTAGATGTCCAGGTGATGCTCCTAAAACAATGTGGGCTTTATAGGTAATCGGAGTAGTTTTGAGGGCAAAGCTGGGCTGTTAGGGTGGAACGGTATCCATCCCACTCGGGAAGGTGCTGCTCTCATTTCTTGTAGCATAGCAGATAGTCTCAGAACAGGCCTAGTTAATCATTGACAATCCAGAGCCAAGGCCAGGGAGCAGACAAGCAGGTTAAACTGACAGTCTGCTAGCTTCACTGATTCGTCACCGAGATTCCACAATATTGGGACTGTGTCTGTTCCCAGAGCTAAACAAAAATGTAGAAATATTCAGAAAGTTTGTTTTAGTAACCTATTTAACATAAAATTAGATCATACTGAATGCACAACCAGCACCTTTGGTCTGAAGCTAGGACTGTTAAACATTAGATCTCTTATGTCTAAAGCATGTATTTTAATGAAATCATTACTGATCAGAAGTTTAATATAATGGGTTTAACAGAAATATGGATTAAACCAAATGAGTACATTGCAATAAATGAAGCTAATCCTCCTGGATACAGTTATATACATCAGCCCTGTCTAACAGGCAGAGGAGGAAGAGGAGTCACACTCATTTATAATGATACTCTAGGTGTCACACAAAAACCTAGTCATAAATTCAACTCCTTTTAAGTTCTTTATACTAGTATAACATATGTAGCCACAAAAATAAGTCTACCGAGTCGATTCTCCTAATTATTATTTACAGACCCCCAGGGCCATGTTCTAAATTCCTTGGTGAATTTGCAGATTATATCTAGAATCTGGTTGTTTCTCTAGACAAAGCATTAATTGTTGGTGACTTTAATATTCATCTTGATAACTCAGAAGACCCTCTGAGAACAGCAATTGTGTCCATTGTAGATTCAGTAGGGGTCAAACAGAACATAATAGGACCCACTCATAACCTGATACTAACATACGGATTAAATATATAAAATATAGTCACACTTCCACAATCTGAAGCAATCTAAGATCATTATCTCAAACAGAGTTTTATCAATAACCTCCCAGAGATATTAGCCATGATCGAATCACCATCCCAAAGATCAATGAATCACTGATGCCAAAGAACTTGATCAGGCGACTGAATGCTTAGAGTCAATGTTCTGCTACACGCTAGATAAGGTAGCTCCACTTAAAAGAAAAATAGAGAGAAAAAGCCAGTACCCTGATATGACGATCACACACACACACACACACACACACCTTAAAACAGACCACTTGACAATAGCATCAAACAAAATTGGTAGTATTTCACACAGCATGGAAGGAGAGCCTGCCGAACTATAGAAAATCTCTTAGTGCTGCTAGATCAGTCTATCTCTCCACCTTAATTGAAGATAACAAAAATAATCCTAGATTCTTATTTAATACTGTATCAAAATTAACTAGGAATAAAACCACCATGGAAACAATCATTATATATCGGTGAGAATTTCATGAATTTTTTCATTGGTAAAATTGAAAGTATTAGGCCAAAAATTCAGACTATTAATTTAAAACAAGACAGTTTTATAACTATAGTAACTCTGTAGATAATAATATAACAATATCAGATCAACATGAAGAATTTTTTACTTAAGAATGTTTTACTCCCCTTAGAGGGACCGAGCTAATTTAATTAATATCTTCATCAAAATCATCAACTTGTATACTTACATGTTTCTTTAAACAGATTATTCCAGAAGTAATCAAACCCCTTCTACAAATAATCAGTTCTTCCCTTAGCACTGGCTATGTACTTAAATCATTTAAACTAGCAATTATCAAACCCCAGATTCAAATACCTGACCTGGACCCCTATCAATTGTCCAGCTATAGGCCAATATCAAATCTCCCTGTTACCTTAGAAACGGTAATCTTAGAAAAGGTTGTAGCACAGCAGTTATGCTCATACCTACATAGGAATAACATTCATGAAATGTATCAGTCAGGATTTAGGCCTCATCATAACACAGAGACTGCATTGCTTATTTAAGTGTTAAAATGACTTACTACTGGACTCTAATCAGGGTTGTATCTCCTTGCTTGTGTTGCTTGACCTTAGTGCAGCCTTTGATACAACTGATCATACTATTCTCCTTGGTAGACTAGAAAATGTTGTTGGCATTACGGGAGCAGCCTCTCATGGCTGAGGTCTTATTTGACTGATCGCTATCAGTTCTTAGATGTAAATGGTGACTTCTCTATGCATACTGAGGTAAAGTTTGGTGTTATGCAAGGTTCTGTTTTAGGCCCACTACTTTTTTCTTTATATATGCTACCTCTGGGTCAAATTATTCATAAACATTGAATTAGCTTCCATTGTTATGCTGATGACATAGTTGTATGTTTCAGCAAAGCCAGATGACACATGAGCTTAATAAAGTTGAGGAATGTGTAAAGGTCATTAGACACTGGATGCTTATTGACTTCAGCCTATTTAATTCTGATAAGACAAAAGTACTTATTCTAGCACCACATGCAGCTAGAAGTAAGCTTTCTGATTACATAGTAACTCTGCATGGCCTTTCTATTTCATCATGTTCAGCAGTAAAACACCTTGGTGTGATTATGTCCCAGGAAGCCCTCATGTCTGTGTTACCTTTCTCTCAATGTTAAATCTACCAACACCATCTGACCTATGAAATTTGGCAATTCAGCAGTTCAGTGCCATAAAGACATACCTCCTTCCATTCCATGGTTACATTCAGATAAAAAGTTAAGAGGAAGAGACAACAGTGAATTACCATATCAGTTATTAATGCCTCTTGGGCATATGCTCATTGAATGAACAGACAATATGAAAAGAAATTGACAGTCTTCTTGGAGTGTCTTCCAAATGACTGGTTTTCTTACAGTGCTGTTCACTTTCAGCACAGATGTAAAGTTTTTTAGCATGAATGCACAAACATAAGAGCTGGTAATATTTGAAGCTCAGCAATTGTTTGTTCCAAACCCACCATATGGGTCACAGTGCCTGTAGAGTTGCTTCCTTATTTTTGTAGCAGAATTTGTTCTCAAGCTAATTGGAACATCAGCAATAAGACACTCTCTTCTCCAACTAAATAGAGTGACTGTCTCACTGGCTGTCTTCTCCAAATTCATCCTTTTTAATCATAAAGAGAGAACGAGAGCGAGAGAGAAGAGGAGGGAAAGGACCAGAATGATTACAGATCAGTTCTTTCCTGTAATGTGAAAGTCATGGATACTCTCAAAAGGAAATATAAGCAAATACTGAACAGACCACACTATAAAATACTTACATCAAGACATTCACAGAGAATACAGTATAAACCCAGTCATAGAAATCAATCATTTTAGATTTCCTTACCTTATTTTGAGTCAGTCAGCCAAGACATTGCACTGAAGCTATGAAGCTAATGCAGCTAAAGAGCAGGTTGTATTTTTCCAATCTCATCAAGGTTCAACAGTTTAGGCATTTTGAGATGCCTTTCTGTTTACCACAGTTGTAAAGAGTGGTTATTTTGGTTACCGTTGCCTTCCTGTCAGTTTTATACCAGCCTGACTATTCTCCACTGATCTCACAAAAACTCAGGAAACCAGCAGTTTCTGAAATACTCAACCCAGCCCCCTTGGCAGCGACAACCATGCCACAGTCAAAGTCATAGTGGTCCAATTTTATCCTCATTCTGATGTTTGATGTGAATATTAATGCTCTTGATCAGGTGTTCCTAATAAAATGGAAGGCAAGTGTATATACTGCATTTTTATCTACAGTTGTGAGTAATGCTTTGGGTAATTAAACATGACAAATAGACAACAGATCCAAGAATCACTTAGCTTAATTGTAATCAAAAACAGGCATAGGGTCAGGTGATTTACAGAAAGATCAGAAAATCCAAGGCAAAGCAAAATCACCAAAAAAAACAAAAACAAACAAAAAACAACAAACAAAACAAAGCCAAAACAAACAAACAAACAAACAAAAAAAAACACAGTCTCATAAACACAGGGAAGCAGGCTTGGACCATCAGTTATAGAACAGCACTGAGCAGATACTTCACGATAAGTGAAAGTTCAAGGTCTTTATTTATAGTGTGTGTGTAAGCTTGAACCCAGATGTGCCATATCAAAAATCAGGTGAATGTGAACGTGTAAAGTGTGTGATGTGGCTGGGTGTTGTAAGGTGTGTTTAACTTCATGCGGCACTGCGCAGACCGATCAGTGGCTGACTTGAAGCAGCGCATGCCAGTTAGAATTTTTGTCTGACTTATGACAGTGCCAATGCCTTGTCACTGTGACGTATGGCATCAAAGTACCGCATTAGCAATACAAGCGCGCTAGCTCCCTCAGCTAACGCAGCTTGTCGGACTCTGATGACGACACAGCTATTTCATGATAGGGCAGTCTCACCGACAACAACAATGACGTACTTTTCATGTTTATTCTTACACCTTCAGTTCCGCTAAGGCTCACAAGTCCACATTTTTATAACAGTAAAAACCGTTTTCATGTAACCTTAAGGTTATATTGTGTCATGTTTATCAAAATAAAACTGCTAAAAAATAGACACCACTTTATTTTTCTTTAAATAATACATGCTTATGCTGAACTTTCTTCTTGTACATACAGGCACTGTATTAACTTAACCAATTCAGTGAAAAGTATTTCTGGTTGCTACATGTAAAATTCAGACATCTGGTTATATGAGAAATATTACATCTAATCCACTCCATCTGCAATAAAGAAATAAAACACTGTGCGAGTGTCACTACAGGAAGCAGAAAGTGTCCTACTTGACGGCTCCATTTTCAACTCCTCCCCCGACTGCAAGCGGCAACTCTCGCTGATCGGTTGCCACAGCCGAATTCGAACGCACCTGTAGTCTGTGGCACCCATATTATGTGGTGTGTTCTGGGAAATGGAGTTTGATGTTCATTGCCAGTGTTGCCATGACATTTACTGTATATTATATACTCAGCAAAAAAAGAAACGTCCTCTCACATTCAAATACTTTAAATTCCAGCAAATTTCTTAACGTGTAAATATTTGCATCATAATAACATTCAGAGACCTAAACTGAACAAGTTTCACAGACATTTGACAAACAGAAATGGAATAATGAATCTCTGAGGGGGGGGATAGTCGATATCAAAAGTAACAGTCAGTATCTGCTGCTTTAAGTACTTCAGTGCATCTCATCCTCATGGACTGCACCAGATTTGTCAGTTCTTGCTGTGAGATGTTCCCCCACTCTTCCACCAAGGCATTTGCAAGTTCTTGATCACATCTGTGGGGACACATGGTTACAGGTAATTTTCCACTGCAAGAATGATCAGCAGTTCTTCCTGTCTCCCTGTAGCACTGTCTTAGGCATCTTACATTACAGACATTGTAGTTTATTGCTCTGGCCACATCTGCAGTCCTCATGCTTCCCTGCAGCAGGCCTATGGCATGTTCATACAGGTGAGCAGGCACCCTAGGCATCTTTCTTCTGGTGTTTTTCAGAGTCAGTAGAAAGGTTTCATTAGTGTCTTAAGTTATTGTAACTGTGACCTTAATTTCTACCGCCTATAAACTGTTAGCATCTTAAGGACTGTTCCACATGTGCAATAATTGTTTATGGCATGAAAAACATTATTTAAACCCTTTCCAATAAAGATCTGTAAAGCTTATTTGGATTTTACAAAATTAACTTTAAAATACAGTCTCCTGAAAAAGGTATGTGTCTTTTTTTGCTGAGTATATATAAACTCTTTATTAAAACAAACACACACTCTCTCACACACACACACACACACACACACACACACACATACATACATACTATGTCTTAAACCACATTATACCACAGTGGTGTTGACTTTTCATCTAATCAGCTCTTAATATAGTTTGGGATACATGGCAGTACACAGGTTTATGTTAATACAATTGTTCTAATATGTTCTTATTTCTATACTAATGACTCAGCAAGGAATTAAATGGCATGTGTTTGACATACTCTTAACCCAATAATGAACACATTACATAAAAGTTATTTAACAAAGAAAATTTATTTGGTGAAGCTGTATGTACGGGGATGTTTATTTAACATTTATGGAAGGAGTCTCCACTATCACTCCTTTGTAAGAGGCAGCAAGTTTTCTGCCATGGGAAAGTCTTTAGGAATGAGGAGTTTATTCTTTCTGGTTACACACTTTGTTATTTGGACAAGCTGTGTTCCCTTTCAAAGGGACCGTCGACTTTATGTTTAGCATAACACTACGGGGAGCGCCTCTGAACGCAACCGGTATCTGAAGCTTGTGTAAAATCATGCCTATTTATAGGCCTGCCATGATCAGGTGACGTGGCAATTAAGCGCGTCGCATGATATAAATATGGCACCTGTGAACCGCGCCATCAGCCTTTCTTATCTTCAGCGAAAGACTGCATGTTGGTTGCTTGTGTAAAGAAACAAAAAAGACGCTTCATCTTCTCTCTATCTTTTCTCAAAATCTCTGGACTTTTCTATCCCTTTAAAAAAAAAAAAAAAAAAAAAAAGAGAAGAAAAAAAATGAGTGAGAGAAAATATAAGCGATAGAATTCAGGAAGTGTGTTCGCTTGCTCCCGTTTCATCATGGGGAATAGTGCACACTTTCTGGGTAAAGTGTCTAGGGGTTGGAGTATGCGATGGCAGCCTCGAGAGGCTGCGTATGGTAATGCCTACATTAGGCAACTCCGCTCTTCTTCTTGGAAGCCGAAGCGAGTTGCGTTTCAAAGCCTCGCGGATCTGGGCCAGCCACTGCCAAGGCAGCTAGCGTCTCAGGTCCGGGGGATCTCTTTTGGATCTGGAAGAAGAGCCGGAGATGAGCGCTGTTATCTCTCTTGCTCTGTCTTCCGGGTCCGACTTTCCGCTGGATTTTGGAGTTGGCGTCGCGACTCCTCCTTCTGCTATGGAAAGCCAAAAGGGGAAAAAAAGAGAGAAAAAACGCACACATAAACATAATAGTAATAATTCCTCTCTGACTCCGAGGAGCCAGAAGGATGTGCAAAAAACTGAGAGCAGTATATAAAGAGCTGCTTGAAGTGATTACTAAGAATGGATGAGCCTTTTTCTCCCCAGTGAAAGTAAATACCTCACACTGCAGAAAACTCCCCTTTCAGAGGTGTGCTCACCACAGTAGTCAGCACAGACCAGAGCCCGAGGTTAGCACAGGAAGTAAGATCCCTCTTGGATAAAGGGGCCATAGAACATGTACCCTATACCCTGAGGGAGGGAGGTTTTTACAGCTGTTATTTCCTGGTCGCAAAAAATAAAGGAGTATGCGGCCAATTTTAGATCTGCGTCATCTGAACTGTACTCTTCGGACATACAGGTTCAAGATGCTGATGCCCAAACGTATCTTTCCACAGATTCAGTTTGAGGACTGGTTTGTGACGATAGATCTAAAAGGTGCATATTTCCACATAGAAATATAGCTAGCTTTATCCCCTCGCACTTTCACAAAGTGGATGGATGTCACTCTGGCTCCATTGTGACTCCAGGGCATCCGTGTACTAAACTACTTGGACGACTGGTTAATTCTAGCATGATCCAGGGAACTGGCGGTTCAACATCGAGATGTTGTTCTTGCCTACATGAAGAGCTTGGGGCTCAGGTTGAACCTCAGAAAAGTATGCTTTCTCCAGTGCAGTGGACAACTTTTCTAGGGGTTATAAGGATTCTACTACGATGAGGATGTTTCTATCCCCAACATGCGTAGGGTCAATCCTATCAACACTGAGCAAGATAAAGCTGGATCTTGTGAGACTATTGGAGCTTATGGGCCTATTGCACAGGAGACCGTTCAGTGGTGGTTGAGAAGTTGGGGGTTTCGTCCAAGGACGAAACCCCTGAGAGTAATAAGTGTCACACGGCAATGGCTACGTGTTCTGAGAATTTGAGTGTCCCTGGTTTCTACCCTTACGTCACACTCTAGGGGTGTCCCCTTAGCACAAGACGGTAATGACAGACAGCTCCCTCACAGGCTGGAGCACGGTCTTAGACAGCTGTCCAGCTTGCTGTCTCTGGAGCAGGCCCTCATCTGGAGCAGCGTATAAATTGCCTAGAAATGTGGGCCATATTTCTAGGACTGAAATTCCTTCTTCCTCAATTGAGAGGTCACCATGTGTTTACAGACAACACACCGGTGGTCTCATACAGTGCATCCGGAAAGTATTCACAGCGTTTCACTTTTTCCACATTTTGTTATGCTACAGCCTTATTCCAAAATGGGTTAAATTCATTATTTTCCTCAAAATTCTACAAACAATACCCCATAAGGACAACATTAAATAAGTTTGTTTGAATTCTTTGCAAATGTATAAAAAACAAAAAACAACAACAAAAAAAACATGTACATAAGCATTCACAGCCTTTGCCGTGACACTCAAAATTGAGCTCAGGTGCGTCCTGTTTCTACTGATCATACTTGAGATGTTTGTACAACTTGATTGGAGTCCACCTGTGGTAAATTCAGTTGATTGGACATGATTTGGAAAGGCACACACCTATCTATATAAGGTCCCACAGTTAACAATGCATGTCAGAGCACAATCCAAGCCATGAAGTCCAAAGAATTGTCTGTAGATCTCCGAAACAGAATTGTATCGAGTCACAGATCTGATGAAGGGTACAGAAGCATTTCTGCAGCACTGAAGGTCCCAACGAGCACAGTGGCCTCCATCATCCATAAATGGAAGAAGCTTGGAACCAGCAGGACTCTTCCTATAGCTGGCCGCCCGGCCAAACTGTGCAATCGGGGGTGAAGGGCCTTAGTCAGGGAGGTGACCAAAAACCTGATGGTCACTCTGACAGAGCTCCAGCGTGTGTCTCTGGAGAGAGGAGAACCTTCCAGAAGAACAACCATCTCTGCAGAACTCCACCAATCAGGCCTGTATGGTAGACTGGCAAGATGGAAGCCACTCCTCAGTAAAAGGCACATAACCGCGGAGTTGTCAAAAGGCACCTGAAGGACTCTCAGACCAAAGATTGAACAAATATTGAACTCTTTGGCCTGAACGGCAAGCGTCATGTCTGGAGGAAACCAGGCACCACTCATCACCTGGCCAATACCATCCCTACAGTGGGCGTGGTGGTGGCAGCATCATGCTGTGGGGATGTTTTTCAGTGTCAGGAACTGGGAGACTAGTCAGAATCGAGGGAAAGATGAATGCAGCAATGTACAGAGACATCCTTGATGAAAACCTGCTCCAGAGTGCTCTGGACCGCAGACTAGGGTGAAGGTTCATCTTCCAACAGGTCAATGACCCTAAGCACACAGCCAAGATAACAACGGAGTGGCTACAGAACAACTCTGTGAATGTCCTTGAGTGGCCCAGCCAGAGCCCAGACTTGAACCCGATTGAACATCTCTGGAGAGATATGAAAATGGCTATGCACCGACACTCCCCATCCAGTCAGATGGAGCTTGAGAGGTCCTGCAAAGAAGAATGGGAGAAACTGCCTAAAAATAGGTGTCAAGCTTGTAGCATCATTCTCAAAAACACGTGAGGCTGTAATTGTTGCCAAAGGTGCTTCAACAAAGTATTGAGCAAAGGCTGTGAATACTTATGTACATGTGCTTTTTTGTTGTTGTTGTTTTTTTATTTTTAATAAATTTGCAAAGATTTCAAACAAACTTCTTTCACATTCTCATTATGGGGTATTGTTTCTAGAATTTTGAGGAAAATAATGAATTTAATCCATTTTGGAATAAGGCTGTAACATAACAAAATGTGGAAAAAGTGAAGCGCTGTGAATACTTTCCGGATGCACTGTATATTGACCACCAGGGAGGATTATGTCCACACCCCCTGTTCAGGCAGGTGCAACTAATTCTTCTCTGGGCAGAAGGAAAGTTTGTCAGTGAGTACAATGTACATTCTGGGAATATGGGGGCAGACATCCTGTTCAGGCAGGGGCTGAGGCCCAGGAATTGGTGGCTCCATCCATAAGTGGTGGAGTCCATATGGCAAGGTTTGGCCAAGCGGGACTGCATGTGTTCACCTCTGAGGAGACAACACACGGCCTGCTGTGGTTCGCCCTCACTCCTCCCGCACAATTAGGGCTGGACACCATGGTGCACATGTGGCAGAGGTCACATCTGTATGCTTTTCCCCCGATCGCTCTGCTCCCAAAAGTTCTAGCGAGTGTTTGCCAAGATAGTCTATGTCTGCTGCTAGTAGCACCATATTGCCAGCTCGAATATGGTTCTCAGAGATAATATCCCTGATAGATGGCACTCCTTGGGAGATTCCCATCCCCAGGGATCCATTGTATACCCAGTGAACTGCGCAATAGCTACAGTCCTGGAGTTCTTACAAGAAAGTTTCTCAGCGGGGTGGGCTCCTTCTACAATCAGGATTTACATGGCTGCTATTTCGGCCAGCCATGCCCCTGTTGATGGAGCCTCTGTGGGGCAACGTCCTCTAACTTCGAGGTTTATGCATGGTGTCAGGTGGCTGAGGCCCATCTGCAGTGGTGCATATCTTCCTGGGTGCATATTCAGTAGAGGTGATACTGTGTCAAAGCAGCGCATCTCTAATTGGATAGTGGAAGTAATCTCTATTGCTTACAAGGCACGCGGTCTCACTACGCCTCTGGACATAAGGGCTCATTCCACTAGGGCGGTTGCCTCCACGAAGGCTTTGTCCAATGGGGTATCCTTACAGGATGTGTGTGCTGCTGCAAGGTGGTCTATGCCACACAAATTAATTCGTTATTACAGCCTGGATATTCATTCCACCTGGGGTTTGAGTGTCTTGCAGTGACCCTCGGGCTTGGGTCTTTTTGAACAGGACGGAGTGGAGTGGTACATAGTGTTATGCTAAACACAATGTCGAAGTTCCCTTTGAAAGGGAATGTCTGGGTTACGCATGTAGCGTTGTCATCCCAGGGCAGGCCTGTGAATTGCGTCTTCGCTTCAGATAATAGAGGCTGATGGCGCAGTTCACAGGTGCTATATTTATATCACGGGACGCGCTTAATTGCCACGTCACCTGATCATGGCAGGCCTATAAATAGGCATGATTTTACACAAGCTTCAGATGCCGGTCACGCGCGAGAGGTGCTTCCCCATAGTGTTATGCTAAACACATCTCGTTCCCTCCTCAGGGAAAAGGGTTACATGCGAAACCCAGACGTTTTTGGTCTCATTGACTTGACTGTTTTTGGATGATCTGCAACATTAAATGTAACTATAAATATGTAAAAGAAAATGATGCTATGTAATCAGAAAACAGCATCAAAACATTTTGTAATTATTTTTCCTATATCAGCACACCCAGTTGTGTTTTATTCCTTACTTGGCCAGGCTTTATATCAGTTTGGAAGAACTAAACTCAGATAGGAAACTTGAGACATACTGTATTGTGGTGTTTTGTGGAATATTTACTAAAAACATTTTAGGAGCACTAGGTCATCCATCACTTGTTAGCTACATTACCCTTGTACTGTCAGTGAAAACTTGTATGGAAGCAAACAATTTGGCTGTTCATCCACATTTGGGGTAAGTGGAAAATTCTATGAATTAGTTTTTTTGGCAAATGATTCTTTTACGAGGTAGTGGAAAATGACTGGTGTTTAGAATACACCTAAATAAATTAGGAATTGCTTGCTTCAATATTGTAAATCACACAAAAAGAGACCTATAACACAGACAGAAAATGAGTCTTATGTTTTTTTTTTATTTTTTTTCCCTGGTATTTACATGCCTACATCTCACTGACTAGCTAAGTATAGTGCACCGCTTACAATTTACCTCCAGTGCACTTTGTTTCCGTAGACTAATCATGCCAGAATCAACAGTCATATTGAGCTCGGTGCTTAAAATAACTTTTTTGAATAATTATATATATGTGGGGACTGGAGAAAAGTGAGAGGGTTTATTTTCTTTAATAGAGGGTTATAATTAGGTGTCGTTCATTTCTGTCCAAATGACAGTGACCTTTAACAAAAGAGCTATTCACGATGTGGGCAGTGAGACGACGAGCTACAGAAATAGATGCAGAAGGAAGTGAAAAGGCAGGGGATGGAGAGATAAAAGGGTGACTGGTTCATGCAAGAAGCAGCATGCGGGGAATACAAATTATTGTTTTATTTAAATTCTGAGTGCTGTTTATGCCACTGGCGTCTGTTGGGTGTCTGATTCTCCGCATCACTACAAGTTTAAACTACAGCCCTCAGTGGCATTCACCATGTGTCTGAAACTAGAACACATGGAAGCAAGTACATTTGGTTTTATATAGAAAATAAAATGGAATATGATGTATCGCACACTATTAGATCATGATATTCCAGATGATCGTACAGTATTATTAATAAAGTATAGGAAAAATGTATTCTAATTAAATTTATTTAAATTTAATTAAATCCAGTGTAACAAGAATAAAAACTATCTATTTTAATGTATAATGTAGGACGTGTGTGGTGGCCTGAGAAAACATTTCATATTCACAGATTTTTACATTTTCTACTATGAGCAATTCTGAAATGACGGGCTTTACTGAAATGTGTTTGTTTCGCATGTATGTCATAAGTAAAGTTTGAGGATTTTTAAGTCTGCAAAAGTGGGGGGAAAAAAAACAACAAGAAAACTGCAATTTATTTATTTTTTATCACCCCCCCCAATTCCACTGAAAGATACCATGCCTCCTCTACATTTATAACCTACTTATGGAAAAACAAACACACTTTAAGAAGCTTTTCTGCTCACCATTGTTGTAAAGAGTTCCTATTTGAGTTCCTATAGTACTACAGTATTATAGACTTCCTGCCAGCTCATACCAGTATGGTCATTCTCTCTTATCTACAAGTTGTTTCCGCCTGCAGACCTTTCACTCACAGGTGTTTTTTATTTAGTCTTTTATTTTTTGCACCATTCTGTATAAACTATACAGACTGTTCCCAGGAGATTTTCTTCAGTTTCTGAAATACTCAAAGCAGCCCATCTGGTACCAACAATCGTGCCATGATCAGAGACACAGACACTTTTTCTTCATTCTGATGTATGATGTGAACATTACTGTAGCTGAAGCTCTTGACCTGTATCTGCATGATATTTTGCATTGTGCTGCAAACACATGATTGACTGATTACAGTTGAGGTCATAAGCTTACAAACATATGCCTTGCAGAATCTGCAAAATGATAATTTTTAAAATAATAATAATAATAATAATAATAATAATAATAATAATAATAATAGGATCAGAAATGTAGCATTTTTTTTATCTTCTGCCCTGAATAAACTAGTTCACATAACAGATGTTCACATACAGTCCTAAATATACAAAAATAACAATTTACACATCTTCAAGGTTGGATTTGGTCGAGCTCTAGCTCTGACCAGGAAACTTTCCCAGAATATACTGATTAGATATACTTTCTCTCAGCAAGAAGTTCAGACAATATTCTTCACTGTTCTCTAGTGATAGAAGTAAAGTAAATGCTTTAACTAAGAATAGTCAGTAGGCACAGGCCTGAGTGACCCCCAATGACCTGGGCTGTCAGGGTCAGCTAGAGAACTAAATTTAGGTTTTTAACAGTTAGGTGCTTTTTTCTCACATGCACTAGTAAATAAAGCTTGAAGAAGCAATTCAAATCATTTGATATTTTGAAAGATAAATGTTGTTTAATAACTCATTACAAATCACTCAATGGATATATATTGAAGAGGCACGGGATTCCAGAATTCACCTTTCAGTATATATAAACACACACACAAGGAACATACAGCAAACTTTTTGTGTTAAACGCTTGGCATGCCATGAATTTATATATATATATATATATATATATCTATCTTATCAACTTCAAAACAAGTCTTGAACTCTTGACATTTTTCTCTGAAGCTAAAGATAACCAGCTCAGCTCATTTATCATGTTGTCAGCAGCATATCCATTTCCGGATGTCATTCGCTATTTGAGTAGTTGAATGGTCCCGTGATGCTTTAGTTAGCCAGAGAAGTGATATCCTCCATCTTTCTTTAGCATCATCAATAAGTAATCATTGTTCCCCCCACCAGGCTCGCTTGTCTTCATGTTCTGTTGTTGTGCACAATTTACGATCAAACATTAAATTGGACCTGAAAACCTCAGCATCAAACATTTAAAAGACTTGTAAGTGATCTAGTCAAACACAAGCAGAGTTTTATCATGAAAATTAAAACCGCATGGCTCAGGTTGGAATATGTGCTGCACTGAGCGCAGCCCCTGACATACCTTTTCTGCCCCCATGTGTGACCTTATTGTCCTGTGTGATGTATGCGCTTGACAGGTCCAATCAAGGTGTCTATTTGTTTGATTGCCCTCTGCCATGGACTGACACATAAACACTATTTATTGGATATGTGGACTCGGAGAATGTGGGCTATCAATCATGGCCGCTGATATAAACAAGGCTCATGTGTATAGGTTTCTATCAAGGGAAGAAAATATATAAATTGTCTTTACTCAACTCACTCAACACTTCTCATGTTCAAAACTTGCTAGTCAATATAGAGGGAAATTTAAGAAAAATGTGCTTTTTTTATAGGAAAACCCAGTAAATTGATATTCATTTATATTTATTAATTGTTTATGGTTGTTTATTATCAATGGTTATGTAGCTGTATATGAACTAATTTATTTGTAAATAATTTGCAGGAGCATTCACACAAGAAAAGTGTTACTCAGTAAGCTTGAAAAGTATATGCATCTTATGCGAGCTCCTGAGTTTTGTAAATTTACATATAAGAAGACATACTAATGTGAATTGTGAATATTCCGCTTCATATCAAATTATGAAAAATAACTGCATTTTTTTAAAACAGATTTATTTCAATTGCACATCACAAATTTAATTAAAAAAAGTAATACTTTTTTTGAAGCTTGGTTAATTTCATATTAACAACTTTAAAGAAAGCAAGCAAACGAAATCTATAAATTAAAGGGAACCCTGACTATGAAGACTTGTAGGCCAATAATTGCCCTCTAAATAAATAATTGCCTACTAAAGCCGTTGTTAGAAACACATGAAATATGTCCACTACTTTAGAAATCCTTAATATTTTTACTACATATTTTAACCTATGGAGGCCGCCATTACGTGACAGTGCTCTCTGAGTTGATGATGTAAAATGTTTGCACTTGAGCACTCAAAAGAATTAGCTACTAGCCCCTGCAGCAGGAATAGAATGCCACACTGTGTTGCTTTTGGCTGTAATTTTCTAGTTCTTGTGTGCTGTGATACAGGGGATATCTGTAAATATAATCAAACTCGTAAGCATCTTGTTAGTGCGTTTTTTTTCTGTATATTCTCATAAAGTAAAGCTCCTGTAAAATTAGCCTAAAATGCCAAGCCAAGGCATACCCAAAGTAAAAATAAAGCTGTTCTTGAACCATTTGGAGTACAACCATGGTCTCTTTTGAAAGGTGGACTAAATATTTTTACATAATTGGATTGTTTGGATAATTGCCAGTGTAGGGGACCATTCACATGTTGCACCTAAAACTGCATGGAAAACCGTTTTCACCTTCTTTCTGAAGCGCTCCGAGCTGGCGCTCCCGTGGTGTCTGCCGTTGCTAAGCAACCATGAGCTGCGCTCTCCATGATGATGACGAAGTTTTAGTACAGGATGGATTTACAGCATCGCAAATCCCTTGCAGTAGCTCTGCTACTAGATTTATTTATGGAGCAGATTAAAAAAATGTCAAGTTTGGGTGCACCCCATCCTTCAAGCACATAGAAAACATGGAGAATTTCATCAACTAATCCAAGAGCTTCATCTGAATAATAGGTTCTTGACAAATCATACAGCTCTGTGTATCCCTGTACAGCTATGATCAGCTGTTACTCCTTGTCTGAGCTTTCAGTGTTTACGGAAAGGGTGAAGCTGATTGGTTGGTTCTTGTCACATGACCTGTGGTGCACTTGTGGCATTCTGAAAAATTGGAATTTGTTCGCCTCGAAAAACAAGTGCATCGCACTCTACATGAGTGTGCTTGCTCTACATGCTCTACATAGAGTTTTTAATGCTCTACATTTAAAATAACGAACTTGAGTGCGCAAAAGATGCGGTATGTGAACAGCCCCTAACAAGACTGTTTTTGTCAGGTTGTTATGGATCAGTGGATTACTATGAGGCTTGAAAGGAGGCGAGTTGCCGATGTTTCGTAAGTGATTGTTTTTTTAATCTATCGGTGGTCTGACAAACATTGATTGTAGCTGCTGTTGTGATTGTACCTCAAAATGGTTTATATAAATCGAATCACAAGAAACTCAGCTTTCCAAAGATATGAGTACCTTCGTACACACGGAAGCTGTGTAAATAGCATAGATTTGCTCATAACATGGTGGGCCGTCAGAATTTTAACAGGATAAAGTATACGACAGCGAGTTAATAGCTGATAAAGCCTTTTCCATTTTTAATACACATGTATGCCCTCTTTGTATAGTTCTCACACACCCACACACAATCCTCACAGAAATATTTCCAGAAACACAAACTCGATGTTTTTCACAGGCTATCTAAGTTTTTGCATTTGAGCCATATCAACAACCCGTGGTTTGAAATAAAGAGAACAATCCTAATTCCTGAGAGGAAACCTAAGTAAAGACAGGAGATTAAAATGTACTTCATAGAGGAATCTAAGGCTCTCTACAAGTGTTTCTAGCCTTGTTAGACATTACAGGATGAGGCTGAATTCAGAATTTGACAAATATCCAACAGTTGGGGTGTTGGGGAACACCATTCCTCCGAAAGATATTCCCTCTGTCAGTGTTTTGATGAAGGTGGTTAAACACATCACTTCAAAATCTCACACAGATGTTTAACTTGGTTGAGATCTGGTAACTGTGAGTGCCATAACATAAGTTACTGTAGATCATTTCCATAATCATCAAATCATTTGGTTCATGTTTATATAATGTACTATAATATCCCTCTTTATGTGGATAATGACAGACTGTTCTGGCTGACCGTCTGCATTTACAAGGACAATGTGGACGGACAGTTTTTGTTTTTGTTTCCCCTGTATAAATGTACACCATCACAAGCATTGAATATGTGCTTTCAACCACAATTTACAACAGTACATATTGATGGTTTTCTCAGATCTAAACGCAGATGTCACTTTAATCAATGATCCTATTGAAACACAGCCAATTTAATTAAAAAAAAGTCTTTGTGACTGAAACACCGATAATGAACACATTTTCCTGTTTCTTAATGCCATTTTGATTCATGATCAAGTCTCATTTCCTGTGTATTTCTGACTCGCATCCAGTGCACTTATAGAAAATGAATGGATAAATATTATTATTATTATTATTATTATTATTATACATTTTATTAATAGGCACCTTGACACCTTACAAACATGATAATAAAAGCATAAAAACAATCACATAAAAAGGATACAAGCATAAAAGCAATGACATAAAAGCCTGCCTAAAAAGATGGGTCTTAAGATAAGATTTAAAAACAAGAAGACTTTCACTGTTTTGCATATCTCTTCCAGAATATACGTTTGAATATACTCAGTTTATTGCTCTGAATATTAACGGGCCAATTCCTACGATTATTGCTATTGTATACCGTCCTCCCAAAGCCAATTCTGTTTTTCTACTTGACATTTCTGCATTTTTAACTTCCCTTTGTTCATTGTCACCTAATGTGATAGTGCTTAGGGATTGTAATATTTATATTGATAATGCTGGTACTGTATCTATGAGGGATTTTCTTTTATCATGCCTAGATGGCTTTGGCTTACAACAATTTATTAATTCTCCTACCCATTTAAAAGGTCATACACTGGATCTTGTGTGTTGTTCAGGTGTAACTCATAATTGTACTATTTCCGTCTTTATCTGTCTTTTTCCGACTTTTATTTGTCTATCAGATCATAAGCTGGTGTCATTTAATGTTCAGTTACATGTATTTAAGCATGATCTATGTCGTTCTATTACATTTCAGGACATAAAAAAACATTTGCCACCCTTTCTAGCAATATCAATTTTTCAACTCCAGATGAACTGATTCTTCATTACAATGTTGGACTCCAAACAATTCTAGAGGTCTATGCTCCATTGAAAACCAGGTTTGTTTCATTTGTCAACTCTGCTCCTTTGTTTACTCCAGGCGGTTAAAAGTCAAAGGTCGTCTTCTTGAGCGCTTATATGTCAAGACTGGACTTGTGGTACATAAAGAACTATATTCTGAGCATATGTAACATTATAAGGTAGCTCTTTCCACAGCTAAAACTGATTACTATGCCAGTTTAATTAGGTCTGGTGAAGGGAACACAAGAACCCTTTTTTCTGTGGTAAATAGTATTTTAAAACCACCTGATTCTTTTACTTCCCATCTGTACTCTATTGATCTCTGTGAAGCTTTTATGTCTATTTTTTAAAATTGAAAATATTCATCAACAAATGTCTGTAACAAATTTAGATGGTTGTCATTTCAATTCTTGCTCTGATCAACCTCTAAATAACTCTTTCCAGTTTCAAACATCCAAGCATGGAGGACGTAGTCTGTATTATTCAAAAATCTAAATCTACCACTTGTCAGTTGGATCCTATTCCAGTGTACTTGGTTAAAACCTGCTTATCTTTTCTCTATTCTTTAGTTCGCTGATATTAAAACACTTGTTTATTTCTGGTATTGTTCCGTCTTCACTTAAAACTGCTATAATAACTCCTATACTTAAGAAACCAGGGGCTTATTCATGTAATTTTGATCATTTTCGCCCCTTTTCAAATCTACTGTTTCTTTCTAAAATACTGGAAAGGATTGTTGCAGCACAGGTCTGGGATCATCTTTCTGATAATAGTTTGCATGAGTAATTTCAATCTGGTTTCCATCCATACCATAGTGTTGAGACTAGAGACTAGATTAGTTATGATCTCTAATGACTTACTGTCAGCTGTTGACTCAGGACTTTTATCTATACTTATTCAGCTTGATTTGAGTGCAGCATTTGATATTATCTCACACAGCATTCTGTTATACAGTCCATTGGAATCATTGGTATCCCCTTGATTTGGTTTCGATCTTATTTTACAAGTCATACTCAATTCGTACAGCTGAAGCAGTTTAGATCAAAGCCTTACTCCTTTCTCACTGCTTGATTCTGAGGTTCCCACAAGGGAGGTATCCAGCATGAAATCAACCAGTTGCTTGCGTGGTCCTATTCCCACAAGCCTATTTAAATCTTGTTAAGATTTTTGGTGCCCCACCTTCCTCAGTATTATAAATGATTCATTGGAGACTGGGGTTGTTCCAGCATTATTATAGATTGCTGCTGTTACACCTGTGCCAAAGAAAGAAAATGCTTCCCTTGATGAGTTTAGCAGTTTTTATCCCATCTGAAATATTTTGTTTTGTGAAAAATTCTTGAGCGTGTTGTTGCCTCTCAATTGTGTAATCATCTTACAATTAATAAACATTTTTGAACCCCTTCAGTCAGGTTTTCAGAAATTTCACAGTACTGAAATGGCTTTGGTCAAAGTTACCAATGACTTGTTGATGGCCCCTGATTCTGTAGCTACTTCCATTCTCATTCTTCTTGATCTTAGAGCCACCTTCGATGCTGTTGATCATGGTCCTTTACTTTCCCACCTTGAAAGTGTTTTTTGTGTGTCAGGGACAATTTTTAAACTGGTTTAAATCCTATTTTACTGACCGTTCCCAGTTTATTTCTATGGGTGGTTACAGGTCTGACACTAGCTCTGTGCTCACTGGTGTTCCTCAGGGATCAGTTTTAGGCCCTTTACTTTTCAATATCTATGTATCTCCACTCAGGCATCTGCTGCGATCGTTCTGCCTCCATTATCACTTTTATGCTGACAATACCCAAATCTATATTCACTCAAAATCTGGTGAAAACC
This sequence comes from Ictalurus punctatus, assembly GCF_001660625.3. Lineage (NCBI taxonomy): Eukaryota > Metazoa > Chordata > Actinopteri > Siluriformes > Ictaluridae > Ictalurus > Ictalurus punctatus. The sequence goes on from NC_030423.2 coordinate 23,564,106, forward strand.
TTGATGTTTGTTTTCTTTCTGACTGTATTTATGAGATAAAAACATGGATGAATAATAATTTTCTGTGCTTGAATAGCAGTAAAACCGAAGTTATGCTTATAGGTTCCTGTCATCAAATTCGCAAAGCTGGTTCACTTTCTCTGTTCGTTGATGGCTCTGGTCTAGACACTCAAAGTAAAATGAGGAACCTTGGAGTCATTTTTGATACCAGACTTACATTTGATTCTTTTGTTCAGAGCACTGTTAAAGCATCTTTTTTTCAAACCAGCAAATGGGTTGAAACGGAAACACTAACATCCTCTGATGCTGAGTAGGAAAACAAGGTGTGTAAATATCTATAGGAGTTCGTGAATATGTACAGTATAAGTTATGTAAACATGATATGAGCAGAGCATAATGACAGACAAAGTACTTTGCATGGCACTGTAGCAGCTAAGCCCATACAATGAGAGCTTAGTTGTGCATCCCCTTGGCTAGCGACACCAAACTAGCCTAGTCTCATCTAGTAGTCCTGCAAAGAGTGATAACACCCGAGGCAAGTTTTATGATAAATCCAACATTTTGTCCAATTTTCACATTTTTTAGGTTAGGTTACAGATGTGGCCTTAAAAATGTGCGTTTTTTTCATGCAGGATCAGGAAGCCTATCATGCATAATGCCGTAAGGACTGGTCAGACCAGTTTCTTCAAAATGAATACATTTGTAACACTTTCCAGAATATCCACCAGGTGGGGCATGGACTCAAGTGCTCCCACCAGTGCCAAACTGAGTCTCACATAAGGAGTGCACCCTCTCTTACATGGCTGTAATTAATTATCATAAATATTATCAACAGATTTTACTGGAACATCTTCAGTACATTGAACAAATATTGTTAGTTCTTATGATAAATTTATTAAACATGGTCTTGTAGCCGGTCTGCCTGCTCAGAGTGGGGCTCGAACCAGCATCGACCAGTATGGGATGTGTACGCGCTAAAGAAAACTCTAAAGTGTACAACCTATAGCATATTGTAGGTCGCTAGTGTGTCTCTTGAAGCCAGGGCAGTGACGTACCAGCTAGCCCATAATAAAATTCTAACACTCTAATTAATCTGTGGTCAAATATCAGTCTTAGCTTTTAAATAACATTGTCAATCAAGATGAGATAATTAGTTTAACTGTTCAATGTAATGTAATATGTTCATTACACCTTAAGAAATCACTTTGCTTGCAAAAAGAATGTGACACTACTGCCACCTAACAATCTTGTCTCACCAGCACTGACTAAGTGACATACCACGGCGTACTGCAGGATCACATTCTATTTCTCGCGCATTTTTAATGGCCACATCTGTAGGTTAGATTAGGATCTACCTTATTGTCATTGTCAGAGTACAAGTACAGAGGCAATTAAATGCAGTTAGCATCCAACCAGATGTGCAAACAGTAAATAAGTTAAATGAAATAAATAAGGTTATGGTGCGATAAGTTAAGATAATAGTGTGGAGGTAAAGGTAAACAGAATTATGCATACCAGTGCAAATGGCAATTAGGTTAAATGCAATAAATAGGATGTGAGGAATTGAATTGTACAATAGGGTGAGATAACCAGTACAGGTATACAGCATGATGCATGCAATATTATACAGTAGGTACATACAGTGGATTACAGTAAATTTAGATGTACAAATAATAATAATGTGCAAATATCAGTCTGATATAAGTAACTGTAATGTGACAGAATTGCAATAATGTGCAAGTATTTACAAATAATTGCAGATAATAGTGGTAATGTATGATACAGTATAGTAGGGTGTTTAATGCTAATGTTTAGTGGAGGCTGGTAGTTAATGCTTAGAAGCTGAGTTAGTACAGCTGAAGGAGAGAAAGCTGTTCATGAGCCTTTCTGTGCGCCAACACAGACTTCTGTAGCATTTTCCAGATGGGAGATGTACAGTCAGTCCATGGTGGGGATGAGAGATGTCCTTGATAATACCTCTTGCTCTCCGCAAGCAACACTTTTTAAAAATGTCTGTAATGTCAAACAGTTTATTTAGAAGTACGTTTTAAAAGTTTTTTCATGGAAAAAAATCTGGGCTCAACCCCATATGATTAACAGTTCAGCTAATGCCCCTGGTCATGTGCAACATGAAAAGAAAGATAAAAAAAAATAAATAACATAAAATTAAGATAATTCAATAAATTAATGAATGTCTCCCTGCCTGACCAGGGGGCTTTGTGTGCACACATTTGAAGCGCGTGCACAGAAAGCCCCCTCATCTAGTGAGTACCAAATTGAGTTCTCTTTAGCTGTAATAAATACACACATCATTTCAAAATGCAGGTCTGGCTGAGTATTCATGTAAACACAGTCGGTTATGTCTCAAGTGAATGTAAACAGCTGGGGAAAAAATCGGAGGTGTGTCAATACAATATATTGGATCTGTGCATTAAGTGACAGCACTTAAAGTGACAGCAGTCTAATAAACCTGCTGCTGTCTGTGCCATTAATGTTAATCAATCAAAAGAGAAAATCACTCACTCACTCATCACTGTATATGTCACACAGTGAATTTGATCATATTTTACATTTAACATGTCACGGTGTTCAAATGAGTTAATGTGTGTGTTATTGCAGAACATTCAGCCTTGTACCAGTTAACACTTAGTTTGTGCTTTTGTTTTTATTTTTAAGCATTTTTAATTGTAATTTAACTTCTGCTTTAAAGCTTGTGGATAATCAGTTGTTTTTTTGTTTACAAAATATAATTTTAATATTAGGCTTGTTGCGATAGCCGGTGTTCCCAGTGTTACTGGTGTTCGGGCATCATTACATCACTTGCCTACCGCGGCACCACCCCCACTGTCGTTTTGCCTTTTTTATATTAATAAAAATCATTTAGTTCTGTTAGAGAACGGTCGCTACAATTAAAAACTGAACGCGTCTGCTCAATTCAGCATGAGCTGAGTCGCAGTACAGATCAGCAGGAGTCAGATTTCATTCATCATGTGACGAGAGTGAGGCGAGCTGACTGACAAGACGATGGTGGAATATTTGGTTTCAAAAGTTCTATGTTTAATATAAGCGAGTTTGTCATTGTACTGTTTTGTAGTTGTGTTTTTCATTAAGAATAATTAACCCACCATTCAAGCAATTGCCGCCCCCGAATTGCAGCTAATTCGAAAGCGTATGTGATAAGTGAGGGGGAAAAGCCGGCATTACCGGTGTTGTCAGACGTCGATTAAAAATTCTCATTACATCTCTACTTATTATTATTTATTTTTTTTATCCTTTGCACAATGTATAGCAAAGCCCCCATAGATACATTTAATACCTTTTTTCATAGCCGTTCAATTTGCACAATTTTTGAAGGACAACATTGGGCAGAATGTGAAAACTTTTTTTTATTTTAAATACAAAAAATAAAAATTGGCCTTTTAATCCAACTAATCTATTAATCAAATAAATAATGGCCAGATTAATCAATTATCAAAACAATCATTAGTTGCAGCCCTAGTTGTGACATATAGTTAAGAGCTACTCCATACTTACCCTCTTGGTGTTGAAAGTTCAACTTTCACAACCTCCTTTTCCCTGTCTTTAACATCTCCTTGAGCTCCTATGTGATTTTTGTAGTCTGTAACAGTGTAGAAAGAGGGAGAGCACAAAATAGAGATATAAAATATGGAACAAAGACACTTAAAGAGCTGTAGAACTTTGGTAGTATCTTGGTTGTCCTGGATGTGATACAAGCCCAAAATCTGTGCTGTTGCTCATGTCGCCTAGCTCTCATTGAAAATGTATGGAATCGTTTCGCTTTGTCGCTGGATTTTGCTCGCGGTGTGAATGGGGCTTAGAGATGTTGGGGTTTTATTATGGAGAAAGCTACCCAAGATACTGCCAGAGGGACATACATCTTCAAAGCTAGCCTTGATGTTTGAATAGAGCAAAATGGGGTACTCGAATTCTGGCAAACATTACTAAAGACAGAAAGATGAGAGTGAAGATACTCTAATTTTTTTTTTTTTTTAATCTGCAGACTTGATGTGCAACATCTTTTGTGTAAGACTGAACCACTTATTAATTTAATAAGTATCTCTAATAGCAGGCAGAAAATCAATAAAAACATTTTTTTTGAGAGGACAAATAAATGTCCTGCATGCCTATTGGAAACACTCCAGTCCTGGTTTAATCCTAGTAGCTGTTGATTCTTCTGTGATTTGCTGTCTAGCAAACCAAAACATGACCGCTCACAACAATCAGTGGAGTGCTGCTTTCTTTAATGTCTTCAAAAAAATGAATAAAATAAAACTACAACAAAAAAATCTTAGTTGTACTTTTAATAATTTGAACTAAGAACCTTTGGCTGTATTGGAGTCCTGTATGGATCACCCTCTGTGTGAAAAAAAAGTGTATATAGGGAAAGGTGTAAACGGTCAGCAGTTATAATAATGAGTATGAGTAAGACTGAATAGTAGCAGGTGCACCACCCAAAAATGTTTCATGTTGTATACAATGTATGACAAACAACAAATTATTTGAGGAATAATTGATGAAAGGTCGTTGAATTATTAGAAAAATAATTAGGTGGTAATGTGGCCGTTACACCTCTGGTGTGCATTTTTTTTTCTAATAATTCAACAGACTGGAGTCAATTATTCCACTTATACCATGGTTTCCACACCTTAATAAATTTTTCAACCATTTTACTCCGTTGCTAATTGAGAAATGCATTGTGTCTTTTTAGTAGCAAAAATATTGGATTAATTAAGTATCCATTGGCAAATTTCTGTGTGTGCTAATGTGTGAGAGGGAGAGTATATGCTCGCATGTATTATAATTTGCATATGCACCTCAGCAATAAAATAAAATAGAAAAGGCATTGGTTTGTATTTCCATTATATTTTAATTGTTTCTTACTTATCCGGTATGGTTGGCGTTTGACTTTAGAACTCATGTTAACCAGCAATCACATCCAAGCTGCTGCGCTGCACCACTAAAATCCTTAAGGTACGTTCACACAGAGCAACTAGCAGAGATAATGCGATCGGAGACCGTTCATTTTCAATGAGAGCTAGCGACTTCCGGCAACATGCACTACGGCGACTATTGGTGAACGGATGTGGGCATGTCCAGTGACGCGTTATAGTTGAGAAAAGTTTAACTTTATGCAAATTTGGAGCAACTTGGTGCAGCGACTACCAATGGGAGTGAAGAAGAGTGAGCACGTCATCCATGGCCACCCATGCTCACTAGCAGAAGAAGCGCCATTGTGGCAGTAGCCAATTAGTTTAGCTTAGGATCTTATTGGGTTTAAAGCAAAAAATAAATAAATAATAAACATTCCCTTTTTGTTGTGCCCGGGAACAAGCAGCACCAAGCCGGACACTTCACCCAGAAAGCATGGAGGCCATGCCCCGAAGAGCTGTGGTCTGGCTCCCGGTCACCAACATATAGTGAATGACACCCTGAAGGTGATGCTCACTTACTGAGATAGGAGCTACACCGGAATTTTACTCAATTGCAGCAAACAATGAGTGTGTTTCATTATTATTCTTTTGCTTTAAACGCACTAAGGCTATAAGCTAAGCTAATTGGCACTTGTGCTTTTGCCGCAGGTAGATAGCCAAGCACACACCGCTTCTCCTTCATCTCGTAGGATATGATGCATATATACACTGGTGAATTATATATAAGATCATCCCTCTCCAGAATGTTTTATTTCAGCAGCAAGAAAACTGGTTTGTCGTCAAAAGTGGAATATTAATTGCATCACCCATGTTACTATGACAACCAGTAGTAGGAACACCTACATGTAACTTCATAGTACAGCAACTAGCGACTTGCAGTGTATGTGTGAATGCAGCATGATTTTTAACCATGACGTCGTCTGACATTCATCATTAAAGACAACGGCTGTGCCGTGATTTCGGCTATATTTACATGTAAAATGATCACTCAGTGAGAACGTTAGAATCGAATGAATGTGCTGCTCTTCTCTGCCCCTCGCTGAACAGAGTAGAGCGAGAGGTAGGTAGGTGTACCTGCAGCAGGAAAGCAGGGCCTCACGCTCACGGGGCAGTCTTCTATGGAAAGTTTCCAAGCCTTGCCTAAAAACGTCGCTAGGTGCTTTTCTGAAAGAAAGAAAAATATCGCTAAAGTGGTCTGAAAAGTGGACGGGCGATGTCGCCGTCACAATGAGTGAATGAATAGCAGGTAAAGGTGAAGGGGTTGTAACGGGGTATCATATTTGAAGTGAAAGGATTGTATTCGCTTTCAAAAATACTTTAAAGTATAAAACACTTTTTTTTAGCGATTTCGTATTTATTGCCTTTTTATTATTCAAGCACTTTTTGAAACACCACTTGATAAAATATGGCTATTTTCAAGGTTTAACAGTACTTAAATTTCAAAAAGCCCAATTCAAGCACCTTGTATGAACCCTGTGAAAATGAACTAAAGTAGCCTGCTGCTCCGAGTCAAACAGCAATTAGCGTTTGAGGCTATGAAAGTAAACTGTTTCAAATGATTCGATCCAGTGTAGTGAACTGGTTCAGTGCAAAACCTAAAAAGGTTTAAAAACAATTTGTTCAAGAACCATGTGAGCATCCATTGAAGTATCCTGCTTAATAAAAATAAATAAACAAAAACGTAAATTAAATAAAAATCGTACTCGTATGTACATTGCAGCTAGGTTAGCTGAGTTAACAGTCAAAATCAATTCTCTTCAGATCACTACTATGCAAATTCATTGACTGAAGTTAAATAAAAATAAGCCAGGTACTATTGATAATACTTAGCCACTAATTATGGCAACTGTGGCTCAGGTGTTGGAGAAGGTTGTCCACTAATCGTAGGGTTGGTGGTTCGATTCCCGGCCCACATGACTCCACATACTGAAATGTTCTTTGGTAAGACACTGAACCCCAAGTTGCTCCCGATGGCAAGTTAGTGCCTTGCATGGCAGCTCTGCTACCATTGGTGTGTGTTTGTGTGAATGAGACACAGTGTAAAGCGCTTTGGATAAAAATGCTATATAAGTGCAGACCATTTACATATTCAGAATTGTTTCACTTACTTTTTACTGAGTATCTGGGCCGGAAAAAGCTTTCCAGTTGCCTTTAGGTGGCTTTACTCCAACCGCTCCGTGCTCCAACAGGCCAATCGTCTTTGGAACACTAATTTTTTTTGTCCTTGACATATTTCTCCAAGCCCACACTCACTTGTTTTTTCTTTTAACCATTTAAATAAATAAATGGCACAGTTATATAGTGCTTTTATCCAAAGCACTTTACACTGTCTTATTCACCCATTCACACACACGGTAGCAGAGCTGCCATGCAAGGGGCTAACTTGCCATTGGGAGCAACAGTGGGGTTCAGTGTCTTGCCCAAGGACACTTGTGGAGTCATGTGGGCCGGGAATCAAACCGCCAACCCTACAATTTTTGGACAACCCACTCTACCAACTGAGCACAGCCGCCCCATTTAATTAGTACATACATTGTGTGGTGGCAGCTTTCTTGTTTCTTGTCTTGCCAGAGCAGTCAGGGACAATAAAAAGACAGCAAAATGGAGCCAATCAGATTTTAATGCGCGTCACTCATAGCTTCCATATGGCACCTTCCTAGGACTGAAGTGTGGCAAGGTAAGTGATTTGGCTATCCTATTGTCTCTGCTCGGGGTATGGCTTCGGCAAACCAATAGGGTGGGAGCCACCCGACTATTTAAGGACCCTTATTTTGGTAGGCGCATGGGTGTCTTGGTGATTCAGAGTTCCTCGCTCCCCTGGCATTTCCGGCTCCTGTTTCCATTCAGGCACATTCAGGCTTTGCTCATGGTTTAATGAGGTGAACATCTCAAGGCTAATCTGTTTATTTATAGTCTTAGAGTGGCACTGGTGGTGCATGCATTGTGGCGAGTTGGCTCCAGTGATCGCGTTCAGAGATCGCAACATTTAGCCGGTGGCTGAATTATATGTATGTCGAGCCGCGGTACCTGTGAGTAATCATACAACTTCGCGTCTGGTGTTTGTTCAACCCAATGGTGAGAGTGGGGAGTGGAGCATCTAAATCTACTCTAAGGCAAATCTCTAACCGAAGATGCTACACGTGACGCCGCTGCTGTTTTGTTTCACCCAATAGATTTCTTGTTTTGCTTCATGGTTCTATTTATTGTCTTGCTTTGTCTAGTATTGTTTGTTGTGCTAATGTCTGTTTTGTTGACTTTAGTTTTGGATGTATATTTGGCTTATGTTCTGCAACCACATGTAGTCTGAGAGGCTAAGTGGTAAATGAATGTTTTCCAGCCTCAAACCTGTTTCAGCTTTGTTCCACACAACCACCTTACTCTTGAGAGAGTGTATGTTAAGCCTTACTGTCGCCATGCTATAGTTGCTATATTTTTCATTTTATTTACTGTTTACCATAATTTTTATCCTGCTTAGGTGCTGTTAACTGCCTCTATTTCATGTGGTGGTGTTAGTGGGCCTGGGTGATCTAGCCACCACCCCATGGTGTCTGTAACTTGTTTCTTTTTGTTTATTGCTTAGTGTTTGTGTAATTTGGGGTTAACCAGTGTTTTCTTTCTCTCCAGGAGCCAGTGAGTCTTGGTGGGGCAGGGGAGGCTATCTGCATTTATTCGGTGGTGTGTGTGCTTCACAGCGTGCTCAGTGTGCCAACACAACAACTTCCTTATGGTGTAGGTAGTATTTGATGATTTTGGTGTGACTTGCAATGGGTTTGGATGACCTTACGAGCTGTAGCTGGCCTGCCTTTTTCCCGCCGGGCCTGGAGAAGTGCTTTAGTTTTAAAATTCTTATTATGCTTCATGGGAGAGTGATTTTATATTTGTATGTTAAGTTTAAATGATGCTTAAGTGTCATAATAAAATATAATTTTTATATTTATACTCGTGTTTCACCCTCATGTTCCTTGCCCCGATTGGTGAAACTTATGTGTGCCTTTATTTGGGAGTATTTCCCTGGTTCTCCCCCAGGGTGGCATAATTGGATTTACTAAATTTGGGATAAACGTTTTCCCTCCACTTGGGAATGCCACAGAAGGAACAGTCCACCATATTGTATTGTCCACTATTGTAAATTATTTTATTTAATATCTGAGGTGAACAGTTTTGTAAATATTTTGGAAGGGGCAGAGCACAGCCCATATGACTTATGTCCAGCATATTGTAGTGTTCACTATTTTAAATTATTTTATTTATTTAAATTCTAGATGTATTAACAGATTTATTTTTTGCAACTATTGCTTTTCATGAAATTTTGTGCACATGTTGTAGGATGCCCAAATTGATCCTGTAGTTGTGGATAGTTTTTCAATAAATACTACTTGACTTTGAAGGGTCTGGTCAATATTTCAGTAACCCATTCTGTTAAATTAAAGACTATAAAAAGCTACAACTTTTATGGCTTAATGCCTTTATTCAGATTCCATATGCATTGATATCATTTATCAATATTGATGAACCTTTGTGTTAGTCAGTATTTACATTACAGCACAGTAAAATATGGGAAATTCATGTGTTTTTTCTGTAAGGGAAGATGGATTGTTTTATGGTCTTATGGCAGAACATACAATTGTTTTCGTTTACTACGTCAGAATGGGACAGGACCAAATTACAACTTCATAGCGTTATCAATTTACCATTTTGTTCTGTTCTCTTATTGGAGCATGTATTAGGCATTCATTATGCAACACATCAGTGGGAACATGCTGAATATTAAGTATGCATACTAATACCTTGTAAAGTGTATACATTAACATGCCTTAGGTCTCATAACAAGGGTGTAATTAGCAGCTATAATAGCTTTCATTAAAACCACTATTAATTAGAACAAGATTGAGAAGTGATTAGCCTGGATGTTTTTAATATTTACTCTTAAACAGATAATAAGCACTGGGAAAATTAGGTATAATTCATACCCAGATTGTTTTATTCTTCTTATAAACAAATGCCTTCTTAAGAAGAACCAGAACATAAGATTTATTGTACACTTGTATTGCAGTATAGTGGGTGAGATTTCATTTGAGAACACATTAAGTATCCCAATTCAGTTTTTACTATGAAATACAATTACCGGACACTTTAAGAGGAATACCTTTACACCATCTCATTCATGCAAATATCCTACCAGCCAATCATGTAACTTTAGTGCAAGACATAAGACTGTAACAACTGTTGCTTCAGATTCCTGTTAATGTCTGAAAAGAGTGAAACCCAATGTATATTTCTGATCTTATACCACATTCACATCAAGGTTTGATGTGTATTCTGTGGTGCTTCTCTGCTCACAATGGTTGTAAAGACTGGCTATTTGAATTCCTACAGACTTCTTGTCAGCACAAATAATCTGGCCATTTTCCTCCAACCTCTCTCATAACCAGCCGTTTCCATCCACAGAGTTGGTGTTCACTGGAAGTATTTTGTATTTCACACCATTCTGTGTAAACCGTGTAGCTGTGCATGGAAATCCCAGGAGGTCAGCAGCTTCTGAAATACTCAAACTAGCTTGTCTGGCACCAACAACCATACCACAGTCAAAGTCACCTAGGTCACTAGATCACACTGATTTTAATTTTTCCCCATTAATGAATAATAACTGAATTCCTGACCTGTATCTGCATGATTTTATACATTTCATTGTTTCCACATGATTTTCTGACTGTATAATTGCATGAATTAGCAGGTGTACATGTGTTCTTAATAAAGATTATGTAACAGACTTTTATGGGTCAGAAGAATATTGTGGACACCATATTCAGTACATGCTATTGTGGGTAATTAATGTGCTAAGACAACCTATTATATTCAGTGTGGCCACTGTGGAAAGCTTGTTCTCTGCCATATCCTGAACCTGAATCTGTAACTTTGTGTATACTGTAGCATGTGGCAATCTATTTTTTATTCAAAGCACAGAGTACACCCTTTAACATGTCTATTTCTGGTATATACAAAGATTTATTCATTTGAATCATTAGGTAAAGGCACAGATCAGTGCACACAGAGCTCCATAAAAACCTGACAGCATTGCTGTCTCGATTTGAAGAAGCTTGGGGAGATCACTTAATCAGAGCTGACATGTCGATTAGCATGTGATAAATATGTCTCTGAGGGTCGATGAGTTTCCCCAAGTGCTCTTCTTCTAACACAAGGACTATAGCTCTTCTGCCAGAGATGTGGAGTAAGTGGCTGTCAGTTCTCTCAAAATCCTTCTCCATGACTCTGTAAGCTGCTTATTAGGGAGCTTACACTGAAGGGTCCTGCAGAGATTTAAATTCCCTCATATCACAACAATGTTAAATTCTCAATTCTAGTTGGTCAGAAGGAAAAATTTTACATAACAGCAGCTGTGCAAGTCATATCACAGGTTTACATTAATGCGCTCAGTCTAATCGGTTATTGTTTCTATAGTAACAAAGTTCACAGGGACTTGTGCGGTGGATGTGACACATAAAAGTGTGTATGCAGAAATTACACAGAGATTGTAACTTGCCAAGCGTATGCATAATTATATAGCAATTGTATGAACTCAAACAGTGTAGACATTATTGTGGGTGTTCTGTTCATAATTAAATGTAAAAGAAAAAAATCTTTTCATAGGCTCTATTTGAATGGTTTGGAGCTGGAAATGAGCAGCGACATTTAAACTTGGCAATATAAAATCATAATTTCAAGAAACTCATTATTTGAAGATACTGAAACATAATTTTACACTCTAATAAAATGGCACTTTCAGATGGCTTAAAAATCCATTTAGTTATATCTTATTGTATTTAGTTATTATGTATTATAACACAGCATGGTTGAATTCTTGAATCTGGTCAGAAGGTGTGTATTATTTTTCTATTAATGCATGGTTCTAAAATGAACAATAAGCATATATTAAATGTGCTCATTCTCATATGTTATTGTTTCTATAGTAGCAGCTCATACACAAGGACTTGTAAGGTGGATGCACCACATCTAATCTGAGACTTAATAATAAACAAATTTTAAAAAAGTGTGCTGTGGTGTAACAAAGAAAATTGTGTGGCAAGTGTTTTCTGTTAGGATATGTTTATGTAACATTTATGGAAGTAGTCACAGGTTTTAGCACTTTGTAACAGTCACAATGCTTTGGGGCATACTGTTTTATGAACTTAATACACTTCTGGGTTGTAGTACAAAACCACTCCAATATGTATTATGTCTTTGCAACTGCATGGTCTGTCATGCGATATTCCTTACTTAATAATGTTCTCATAAGAAATACTACAGGACTTTTTAAGCCTGAGTTTAAAATCAGGATTTCAATTTTGCTAGTGGTAACAGGTTCAAGATTTTCAATCTAACACAATTTGTTACAGTGCTCCACCTTCATGAGTGCAGACAGATTCATTCCTGAACTTGAATGTAGAAGTAGGGTAGAAATGGGGTGTTGCATTATACCACAAAGTTACTTGAACCTACAAAGAAAAGGTTAATATAAATCTTAACATGCAACATGACTTTTTGCCCTTGACTGATCATATAATGACTACTCCTTGATCCAAACTGATACAGTACAGTCTTTAAATGTTATTCATTATTGCAATTTTAAGCAAGACTGGGGTCTCATTCTTTTCTGCACCCATTTTGTCCCATGAATGATGAATGAATGAATGAATGAATGAATGAATGAATGAACTTTTAGTTGGATTTCATGAACAAAGACTTATGGCTTTGTTCATGAAATTCATGACTGCTAATGCATCACTTTGTCCTCACCTTAGCCATTTGTATATGCAGACTTGCTAATTCTTATGAATTTGCAATGATAAGACCATGTTATAAATTATGACAATAGATAACTCTAATATACTTTATGATCTTATTCCTTATTATCATATATACATTAGGGAAATCTGAGACCCACAGTCCCTGATGTCTTACTTGCCTTTAATGAAATATCACAGGTTTGCAAGCAGGTACAAATGTGCTAATATCAAATTTCACTGCTGCTCAGATGGGTAAAGTAATCGCTTGTTATAAGTTTGGTCTCCCTATCCTGAGGTGTGAAATTTCCAGCTGGCTAATACCATTACTGTGATTATAATGGAGTGGAGCTATGAGAACAAGCAATACTCTTAAACCAGCACATGGAGCCACTTCCCTTCTGTGCCACAGGAATATTATGAAACAGTTTGAGGAATGGTTTTGTATGGCTTGTGGGCATGTGGAGTGATGGAGGAGAATTATTAAAGAAAATATACAATGTTTTCTCTTGTGAAATGAGTTTTTCTCAAATTTGTCAAATTAGTCATTACTAATTCACATGTAATACCTTGTTTTCCCCATCACATAACAATCAACCACAGAAGACTTATGCTAGCTCCCTCTGACAAGACTTCTAATGCAAGGTCATATAGCACTAGAGGGAAGCACCCTTGTCAGCAATTTTCTCACATTTGCATAGTTTCTCTCATTCTTCAAATTCTCTCATACTCAATCTGATTGGATGGTAAACATCTGTGAACTACCATCTTCAGGTCTTTCCACGGATGTTTTATGAGGGTCAAGTCTGTGATTTGGCTGGGCCACTCATGGACATTCAGAGACTTGTAACAAAGCCACACCAGGATTGTCTTGGCTATATGCTTTGGGTAGCTGTTATGCTGAAAAGTGGACCTTCACCCCAGTATGAAGTTGTGTGCACTCTGGAGCAGGTTTCGTCAAAGATCTGTCTAAATATGGCTGCATTCATCCCTGTCCCTTCCACTCAGAAGCAAACGCATAGCATGTTGCTGGCATCCGGTACTTCACCTTAGGGATGGCATTAGCCAGCTGAATCACTTGGAGCTCAGAATTTTTGTTTTTGTTCAAAGAGTTCAATTCATGTTTTTCCTCATGCTTTCAGAGTCACTTAAGTGCCTGCAATATGCCTTTATTTATGAGTGGCTTCCATCTAGTTACTCTACTATAAAGGCCTGATTGATATAATTCTGAAATGTCCCCCAGATGCTTTTTCCATCTTTGCAGAGGACTTCCAGAGATCTGGTAGAGTGGCCATTGTGTTCTTCCTGCCAAGGACCTTCTAGTCCGGTTACCAAGTTTGGCCAGAAGGCCAGTTCTAGGAATAACCCTGGCTGTTCCACTCTGTAATCCTATAAACATCCAAAGCTTTAGAAATCAGATTTATGTCTCAACACAATTTGATCACAGAGGTCAACAGAGAGTTCCTTGGACATCATAGCTTTATTTTTGGTTTCACAAGCACTGTGGATTTTGGGACCTTATACACCCAGATCTGTGCCTTTGAAAGAATGTCCAATCATTTGAATTTATCACAGGTAGACTACAGTCAAGAGCTAGAGACATCTCAGGATAATCAAAGCAAACAGGTTGCACCGGTTTTTTTTGGTTGTTGTTGGTTTTTTTTTGTTTTTTTTTTGTCAATTTGGCGTGCCTAAATATTTGTATGTAGATCAATGGCACAAACATAAATTTAACCTATGATGATGGTGGGGTCTAACACCAGTAGCCAGGTTAAGCTTGCACAGGCATGGTCAGAGTGATTATTTGACAGAATGAACTATTTGTCAATGTGATGAATCCTTAATGAACCCTTTCAAAATCTTTTGTGAGTACAGATTAGCAAATTTAAAGCATGAAGCACAGCCAATTATTGTTTTAAATAGTTATTATGATTGCATTCTTATAGATTTCAGTATATTTAACTGGTCTATTGAATTGAATTTTTTAAATCCAAACCTAATTTATTCACAAACAAGTAACCCTGTAAAGAAACTTGGACCTAATGTGTTCCCTCAGTGGAAAATAATACATAAATAAATAAATAAATAAATGCTCTGTGACTAATAAACACACACACAATTATTGTACACGTTTAAATAATGTCTATAAGATAATTCTGTACCAAGGGGTTCCATGGTGTTTTACAGTTAAAAGGGTCCTTGGCTCCAAAAAGTTGGAGAACTCCTATAATAGACACTGAATAGAACTTCACTGTGTGGAACCGCAGGTTAGAAGGGCAGAGATGCTTTGTATTTACAAACTGTTAATGAAGCAGTGAGGGGGCGTAATTATATTCTCCTTGTAATTTTTTTTCTGACCTTTTGCTGCTCCATTAGTTGTGTGCAAACTGTTTGTTTGCTAGTTTATTTATTTATTTGCTCATTTGCTATTTTATTTATTTGTTTATTTGCAATTTGTATTCCTATTAATTAATTTATTTCATATTCGACATAATCACCCACCAAATTTTACTGGATACAATGTTCAAGCTTCAACTATGTTAACTCTAGAAAGCTTATTATTCATAAATAGCATAGTAAGTTGTAATCCATGCAAACATTGCCTTTCTCAATTAAATAAGTGTGATAAAGTCATTGATTCTCTTTGATCACAGCACTACTTCTTCCTAAGTCAGCATCACTTGCTGACCTTTGGATTTGCACAAATTTTGAAATAAACTTCCTTCAGAATTTGTCTACAAAAAACATATTCATGAGATAAGAGACAGATCCTACATGACAGATCCTCAGCATGATAAATAATTGATTCTCGTCACTTACCTTTCTAAAGAGCAGTTTATAAATGGAGCAGAACATGTCACATAATCCATATTTCACACTCTTTAAATGATACACAATTCTGCAGCAGTAAGTAGTAAAAGTAGGAACTGAAAGATGGAGTGTATGATAAATTGGAGCTTGGGCTGTTTACCAAATAATTTTCAAGGTACACTTTGAAAGTATGCATTATTTCATTTGCATTTGTCAGAAGTGATTATTTCACAATACATGGTTGTGTTTCAGGTTTCCTCATATTTTCTCATCACATTTAATTTGTCAAAATGATTCACTTCTTATTATATACATCATTCACATAAATTTTCAATTTGGAAATTTCCTGCACAGAAATGTAACATTGCTAAATTTATATTGTCAAAGAATACTGTATCTCACTGAAAATGTGCCTCTACAAGCAGAGTTCATATGTGATCTTTCTTTTTTTTATTATTTGTTTCCTCCCTCAGTACTTCTAACTTAGATTATTGTGTTTTTTTATTATTATTTTAGATTTTACATGAATTATTCCTCATGTTCTTCTTTATTTTTAATCGTATTAAAAATATTTCAACAATCAATAAAATATCATTTGCATTGTGTTCCATTAGTGGGTGCTGCATCCCCATTTCCTCACCCCCCTTCCCCTTCCAACATCCTTTCTTGAAGCTTGCATAACTACCAACCTACACAAGTTAAACTAATTGAAGTAAGTACTCAAGCCATTTCCTTTTTAAATAAAAGATTTATGGGAACGATATCTGGGCATGAGATGCAGAAAACATCGTCCAATTTTAATTCCGTTCTGTGCTGAAGAAAAAAAAAAGACTCTAAGATGATGTGATTAGAAATTATTCAACAACCGATTACAACAGACTATGCCACCTTTGTAAGTTCTTCAGGAAGTACAAGCAAACTTGCTAATCAGGCTAGTGACAAACATGATGGATTGCTCTTTGTGCACATGCTGTAAACCAATACATCATCACTATTACTACGATAGCTGAAGCAATCTGTCACAAAGCAGAATAAGCATGAATTGGTGGCACTGCAAATTGCTCTGACATCTCGAGCTATGCAATTAAGAGGATTTTCTGCACTTGGTCCCTCTAGTGGTGTGTGTGTTGGTGTGCTGTAAGTGGTCAAGGGCTTTGGAGGCTCTGGGGCATTTAATGCATCCATGTTCATCTGTCTTCATTTCCAGAGTCCACTAGTGAAGGAGAAATAAGTCAATAAGTCTGTTTAACAAGCACAAGCACTTAGTTTTGATTTGGAGAAAGTGACTAGGATTATGGGCATGACGTGTCAAATATTTCACCTCCATCAGACGGTTGAGAGTATACTTATGTGATGTTATTTTCATGGTTGAAGAGCCTTGGCAAACTGTAATACTCCCACTTTGCAGTTAGATATATTTATCCCATTCAAGATTTTAAATGATACGTGAAGACATGGCACAAGAACAAATATTCTGAACACATCTGACATTGTGGAACAATTGCAAACAGTTTATGTATAATTTCAAAAGTCTGACAATCTCACAGACTTTATATCATCTACTTTTTTGACACAGCATTTAGAAATGTATCCACAATCCATTAAACTGCCTCAGTTACTGACAATTATGTCTTCTTTGCAGAAAATAGTAGAGTTACGTCTCCTTTCAGCTCTCCTCTTTCTTTCTTTTTTTTTTTCACATATGTCAGACAAGATTAGCATTTTTCTCATGTCTGGCCTGGATGAGGTTTCTCGGGGACAAATGGCAGTCGGTTAAATGACAAAGGCTATTAGAAGATTCTTTTTTTCAGGAGTATCTTTATGTTAATGTTTTACACAGAATGATTAAAAAATAAGCGAATTATGCCTCTGTCCAATAGGTCCTCTTGCTTGGTCTGGTAGTGCTTAGTCCAAGTATATAGTTTGGATCTTTTACAGTGGTCAGTAAAGGAAAAGAACATTTAAAAATGATCAAATCAGAAAGCAGGTGAAACCAAAATCTCTCATTTCTATACTTTGGGAAAGTTCTTGACTGATTGATCACCTGTATGCCTGCACATTCATGCAATCAATGGTCTGCACTTATATAGCACTTTTATCCAAAACGCTTTACACTGTGTCTCATTCACCCATACTCACACACCAATGGTAGAAGAGCTGCCATTCAAGGCACTAACTTGCCATCAGGAGCAACTTGGGGTTCAGTGTCTTGCCCAAGGACACTTCGGTATGTGGAGTATGGTAAGCAGAAAAGCATCTCTGCATGCACAACATACCAAACCTTGAGGCAGATGGACTGACTATATCAGATCCCACTCCTGTCCTGTCTACATCCCACGATATAGACAAACTAGTGTCTTCAAAAGTTTAAATGATAATGGCATTGATCAGCTAGTTACTAAAGATGAGGAAATGAGTATTGTAAATGCACATATGAAAGTAAGTCCCTTGTTACATACATCTAGTTTCAACCAGACAAACCTATTTGTATTTGTTAAGAACACATTATCTGTTCATCCTATATTTATATTGGGTTAAATCCATATTAAAAAGAATAGAAGATTAACCAAAATATGCCCATATAAAATGAGGGAAAGACAACCATTTCCAATAAAGGATGTGTCTTCTAAAAATGGATATCTATTATGTATCTAAACCATAAATGCCAAGGAGATGCCAATGTCCTATGTAAAGGTCAAACAAAACTAGTGATCAACCACTGCTATTACAAAATGGCGGATCTAATTGTCCAAGAGTCCAATTTGGAACTAATTTAACTTTATGCTAGTTGCTGATAAAAGCTAGTGTATCCTTTTAGTCAGAAGATGAAAAGAAGATAATGAGCATTTTAAAGAGAAAGTGAATAATCCAGAATTCTGCACATAGATGATAAATGCAGCAAATCTTAGTGCTGAATACATCAAAAGCTCACCAGCGCCCTAAAAACCTGAACTTTTCATTCAATGCTAGAATTAGGTGTTATCCATCTTGACATTAATGATGGCACCTATTATCTGGAGTTTTGGATTTTAATTAATCAGTTAGCAGTAGAAAGAGCCCTGGGTACTGTCTAAATGTGTCAAACAGCAGCACATTGTCATTATTTTTAATGTTTAATTAGTGCCATTTAGTGCCATTTATAATAATGCCTTAAAGGCACCCTGTCACTACCAAATAATGTGATTTCTGGATTCCTTTATGTCTCTATTTAATGCTAGTTACATTCTGTTAACAATATATTGTCCAATTCTATTTATTTCTAACATGTTTTTAAATGTAACTTTTCACACGTGTATGAAGCATCCTCCATACAAGTCACTGTAATTTAGCCTTTGCTACATAAATTATAACTTATTAGAATGAGCACACTCATTCTAATACTCTTTTCATTTTTAATTTAACAAGTTGGTCAAGTTGTGTGTTGTGGTGTTGAGTTGTTTGACCTCAATTATCAAATCTCAATGAGAATAACATTATTTTAGAAGAAGATTTTTCCTGATCATTACAAAGGCACAATTAAAAGCTAACTGTGGGTTGATTGCACACTGCTTGACTGCTCTGAAAGCAGTTCTTATTTTAGTTGTCAGTAAGCTCACCTGTCATTAAACCACATGATACAAAACTGATTAATAAATTTTATGTATTATTCTGCATGTAAATTGCAAATTGTAATTACCCACACAGGTATAAAAGATCCTCCAATTATTAATGGTTCATTAATAATGGTCTCTCACCATTTTTATAAATATGTTCTGGAAATACAGTCATGGGAACAATGTACACCTTCCTGCTATAAAGATGGAAATGGTACCAAGCCAAGGCCACTATTTAAGATTGGGAAAAGTGAAAATAAAAGAGGCAAACACTGTTGAGGAGACTAACACTGGTTCTGAAACTTAATAAATCTTCTGTATGCCTGTGCTAGGAAATAGAACTTGAAACTCTCAAAATTACCAAATTATACCTCAGAGATACTCTCTACTACATGGCACAAGCATTATGTCTGCACGCTGACTACCAAAGCCCTGGGGTTTAAATAGCAGCATGCACTGGTGCCGCGCGTCTCCGGTGATTATGTGCATGGGGTTGAGGCCATATAAAGGCCCGTGCAGGTGGCCACAGATTTGCCTGATAAGGCACCTGTGATGAAACACTTTTTTTTTCAGTACTATGATTTAATAATAATAATAATAATAATAATAATAATAATAGTGCCTTAATAACAATTTGGTGGTCCTCACCAACACCAAATCTCAGATGGCAACAGATTTCAATATGTAGTCATTTTTCCACAAAAAAGTAAATGAACATTCAGAAAACAGGTGGGGAAAAATAAGTACACTCCTTCTGACTTCCATAATCATTAAACGAATAATTAGCATCATGCTGTTACTAAAGAAATGCACAAGATCAGTTAATCACCTAGAAGTGTAACTACTTCTATAGAAGTAGAACTTTTGGCAGTTTGGTGTTCTGGAGAACAGTTCTGGAGAATAGTTCTGGAGTTCAGGTGTGTCTGCATCATGCCAAGAAGAAAGAACATCAATCATGACCTCAGAGAAGCAATTGTTGCTGATCATCAATGAGAGAGGGTTATAAGGCCATCTCCAAACAATTTGAAATACACCATTCTACAGTGAAAAGGATTGTTTACAAATGGAGAGCTTTTAAGATAGTTGCTAATCTTCCCAGGAGTGGGTGTCTCAGCAAATTCAGTCCAATGACAGACTGTTTAATGCTCAGAATTGCAAAGAAAAATCCAAACGCTACATCATGTGACCGACAGGCGTCTGTAAGCAAATTAAATGTTTGTCAATAACAGCACAATCAGAAAAAGACAGAAAAAGTATGGATTTCAGGGCAGGGTGGTTAGGAAAAAAAATATGGTGCACAACTTAGGTTTGCAAAATTGCATCTGATCCAACCACAAAAGTTCTGGAACTGGTGAGACAAAGGTTGAGATTTTTGGTCATCATGCACAGTGCCATGTTTGGTAAAAACCAAACACAGAGCATCACAGATCTCAAACCCATGGAGATACTGTGGCAGGATCTTAATAAAGTTATGCATAAATTTACTTATTAATACTTTTATAAATTTATTTTTATTTAATTTTGTTCTATTTTCATGTCACTCTGTGTCACCAACCTTGAGACGGTTGGTCACCAACCTTGAGACGGGTGAACAGAGTAGGATCGGGAAGTTCAGGAAGCGTAGTCGTAGAGTCAGCAAGGGTCAAGCGATCGGGCGAACAATACAAATGGGGATATCCAGAAAGTGTAGTCGAGACAGGAAGCGAGGGTCGAGGATTATAAGAAACAACGAACTAGATCGGCTTGGCAACGCAGCAAACTAGGCTACTGAGCGTATACTTCGCGCCGATTCTCGGTGGCTGTCTTCTCTAAGTACTAGTGTGTGATTGGTGCCAGGTGTGTCTGATCAGAACTCCGGGGATGGGGAGCGCATGCGTGCCTGGGAAGTGAGTATTGCATCCTGGGAATTTGAGTTATGATCAGACCGAGCTGTGACAGAACCCCCCCAAAGGGCTCACTCCGGGAGCAGAGTTCTTTCTTGGCCTCCCCCGGGGTCGTGGACCTGGGAGATGAGGATGAGTTGTGTGAAAGTCCTTGGTAAGCTGTGGATCAAGTATATCCTGCCTGGGAACCCAGCACTGTTCCTCAGGTCCGTAACCCTCCCACTCAACCAAATACTCCAGCTTGCCCCTCCTGTGTCTCGAGTTGAGGATGTTCCTGACGCGGTAAGCCAGTTGTCCATCAATCTCCAGAGGGGTCGGGGGAGTTTCAGCTGGTACTTCAGTGGCTAGAGGACCGTTGACAACAGGTTTGAGACGTGATACGTGGAATGAAGGGGAGATGCAACTGTGTCGTGGCAGTTCCAGACGGTAGGTGACGTCATTGACTCGTTTGAGGATCTTGAATTCTCCCGTGTACCTCGGTGCTAGTTTTTTTACAGCCATGCGCTTGTCTCAAGTCTTTTGTGGACAACCACACCCGATTGCTGGGTTGGCAATCAGGGTGTTCCTTGCGGCGGCGATCTGCTTTGTGTTTGTACATGTCTGAGGCCTCCCTCAGGCGTCGGTGGGTGTCCGCCCAGATACGCTCACTACGTTGGAACCAGTGGTCAACGGCCAGAGCTGCAGTGGGAGTTGCGTTCCACGGGAACAGAGGGGGTTGGTAACCGAGCACGCACTGGAAGGGGGTGAGATTGGTAGCCGAATGACGTAGTGAGTTCTGGGCGTACTCGGCCCATGGCAAGAACTTGCTCCAATCCTCTGGGTTATTGGCACAAAAAGTACGGAGGAATCGTCCCAGTTCCTGATTGACTCGTTTGGCTTACCCATTGGCTTGTGGGTGATAACCAGAGGTGAGATTCACTGTCACTCCCATCTTCGTCATGAAGCTGGACCACACTCTGAAGGTAAACTGCGGGCCCCTGTCACTGACAATTTCCTCAGGAATACCTGAACACATGCTGGAATAGAAGTTCAGCTGTCCTGAATGCAGTGGGGAGAGCTGGTAAGGGAATGAAACGTACGGACTTGGAGAACCGGTCCACTGTGACTAGAATTGTGGTATCTCCTTGGGATCTAGGCAGATCTGTTACAAAATATACAGATATGTGTGACCATGGGCGTTCGGGGATAGGTAAGGGCTTGAGCCTCCCGGCGGGGAGGGTCCGAGGTACTTTACTCTGTGCGCACGATGAACAGGACCTCACCACCTTGTGTATGTCTCCTATCATATTGGGCCACCAGTATTTCTCTTCCAGGAGATGGTGTGTGCGTTGTGTTCCAGGATGTCCCGTACTGAGTACCGTGTGTGCCCAGATGATGAGTTCTTGGCGGTACTCTTCGGGTACGAAGAGTTTGTTAGGAGGACACTTTACAGATACTTGGGACTGGGGAATCTGCTCTAGTTCCGCGTCCAGCTCCCACTCTAGCGCACTGATAACACATGAAGGACGAATGATGTACTCCTCCTGCTCATTGATCCGTTCTGTCTGATCAAGACGAGACAGAGCATCCGCTTTTGTGTTCTTGGACCCGGGTCTGTAGGATAACGTGAATTGAAATCTAGTGAAGAATAGGGCCCATCGGGCCTGGCGGGGTGTGAGTCGCTTTGCAGTGCGAAGGTACTCCAGGTTCTTATGGTCCGTGAAGATGACAAATGGATGTGTAGCCCCCTCTAACCAGTGTCTCCACTCTTCCAGCGCTAGCTTAACTGCCAAGAGTTCCCGATTCCCCACATCGTAGTTTCTCTCGGCTGGGGAAAGCTTTCGTGAGAAGAAGGCCACCAGGTGAAGTTTTGGCTTTTCTCCAAATCGTTGGGACAGAATGGCTCCTACCCTGGTTTCTGATGCATCCACCTCCACTATAAACGGTCTGGATGGGTCTGGATGTTTGATGACGGGTGCAGTGGTGAAGGCTTTCTTGAGCTTGTCGAATTGGGCAGTTGAATTCCATGCCAGACGTTTGGGTTTCCCCTTTAGCAGGGATGTGAGGGGGTTGGCGACGGCACTGAAACTCCTGATAAATCTCCTGTAGAAGTTTGCAAACCCCAGAAACCTCTGTAGTTCCTTGATCGTCATGGGTGTGGGCCAGCTTACTACCGCCTGGACCTTTTCTTGGTCCATGGAGATTCCCTCAGGGCTGATGACGTATCCCAGAAACGTGGTGGTGGTTTTATGGAATTCACACTTCTCGGCTTTCACATATAGCTGGTGACGGAGCAGTCGCTGTAGCACTCGGCGAACGTGGTGAACATGTTCTTCCCGGGAGTCAGAGTATATCAGTATGTCGTCGATGTAGGCGATCACAAGGCGTCCCAGCATGTCACGTAACACATCGCTAATTAAACATTGGAAGACCGAGGGGGCGTTAGAAAGCCCATACGGCATGACCTGATACTCCTAGTGGCCTGAAGTTGTGCTGAACCCAGTCTTCCATTCATCTCCCTCTCGGATACGGACCAGGTTGTATGCACTGCGCAAGTCCAGTTTCGTGAAGATGGTGGCCGTGCGTAATTGTTCCAGAGCGGCTGGTACTAGAGGGAGTGGGTAGCGGTACTTGACGCAACATTGGTTTAGTCCTTGGTAGTCGATGGACGGTCGTAAACCTCCTCCCTTCTTCTCCACGAAGAAAAATCCCGCGGATGCTGGAGAAGTGGATGGTCGTATATACCCTTGGTGCAACGCCTCCTGAATGTACTCTTCCATGGCTTTTTGCTCAGTGATCGTTAACGGGTAGACCCTCCCTCGTGGTGGTGTAGTGCCTGGGAGCAAATCAATAGCGCAGTCATAATCACGGTGGGGAGGTAGTCTGCTCGCCTTCTTCCTACTGAATACCTCTATGAGGTCGTGGTAAACACTGGGGATCTGAACGTTATCTGCCTTATCTGGGCTTTCAATGGAGGTGGATGCTACGGAGATCACCGGGACTTGAAGACAGTGATTAATACAGTGAGCTGACCAGCGCGTGATTTCCCTTTGGTTCCATGAAATTTTGGGATTGTGATGTTCGAGCCAAGGGAGACCGAGAACCACTGGGTGCCGAGCCGTCACTATGACATGGAACGTGATCTTCTCCTGATGAAGGGCGCTGGTTCGGAGGTTAACAGGTTCGGTGCAGTGGGTGATTATGCCATCTCCTATGGGGGCCCCATCAATGGCTTGGACACGGCGGGGGGTGCAGAGAGGACAGACGGGGATGTTATATTGGCGTACGGACTCTTGGCTAATGAAATTCCCCGCCGCTCCCGAGTCGATCAGTGCTTCTAAAACACAGGAAACACTTGAGTAACACACTATAACGGGCAATACGAAGGCAGACTGAACAGAGTGCTGGGTAATGGGTTCGGAACTCACTCCTGCCTGAAGTGGTCTGGCAGCTTTGGCTTCCCCTCTGGTAGAGCCCTGTTTGAGAGGGCATTGTGGCACGAAGTGGCCCTTCTCACCACAGTAGAAACAACGGTGTTCACGGCGCCGTCGTTCTCTTTCCTGCGTGCTCACCCGAGTCTGTCCCAGCTGCATAGGTTCACTAGAGTGCTCAGGTGTCAGTGCTTCTGCCTCACCTCGTCCGGGGCGGCGTCTACATAGTAGACGATCCAGGCGGATAGCTACGTTGATGAGTGAGTCGAGGGTCAAAAGGTCATCGCGGCACGCCAGCTCCGTTAAGATGTCAGCATTTAATCCCCGGCGAAACATGGCTTTTAGAGCGGGTTGATTCCATCCGCTCCGGGCGGCGACAGTGCGAAATTCGAGGGCGTAATCCGTCACACTCCGTGATCCCTGGGCCATGGACAATAAGTCCTCCCCAGTCTCCCGGCCGTCTGGAGAGTGATCGAATACCGTGCGGAAGCATGATGTCAGCTGCTCAAATGTGCTGATACGGTTCCCTTCCTGTTCCCATTCCGCGGTAGCCCAGAGGAGAGCTTTCCCGGTTAAAAGTTCCATGAAGTGGATGATCTTCTGACTCTCTGTCATGTCTGGGTACGTGGAAAAAAACAGGGAGCACTGGAGTAAAAAACCCCCGGCAGCGTGCGGGATCTCCATCATACTTCTCCGGCGCTGGAGTGGGAGGGAAGCGTGGGGTCGGCACCGTAGCAGACTGCGCAGCTTGATTTAACCGAGCTACCTGCTCAGTTAGGTAGGCAAGACGGTGATCATGTTCGATAAGCATCCGGCCATGTCCCTCGATGGTGTTCGGCCAACGATTTCCCGCTGCCTCCATTAATAGGCGAAGTATTCTGTCACCAACCTTGAGACGGTACGGAAGCAGGAGCGGGAGGCGGGTGAACAGAGTAGGATCGGGAAGTTCAGGAAGCGTAGTTGTAGAGTCAGCAAGGGTCAAGCGATCGGGCGAACAATACAAATGGGGATATCCAGAAAGCGTAGTCGAGACAGGAAGCGAGGGTCGAGGATTATAAGAAACAACGAACTAGATCGGCTTGGTAACGCAGCAAACTAGGCTACTGAGCGTATACTTCGCGCCGATTCTCGGTGGCTGTCTTCTCTAAGTACTAGTGTGTCATTGGTGCCAGGTGTGTCTGATCAGAACTCCAGGGATGGGGAGCGCATGCGTGCCTGGGAAGTGAGTATTGCATCCTGGGAATTTGAGTTATGATCAGACCGAGCTGTGACACTCTGAATGATACAGGAATTTATTAACTTTTTTATGCTACTTAAATTCAGAATTATTTAATTTACACATCTCGTAGGTGTGCAATTTTATTTTTACTAAAAATAACTCAAAGATTTATTATTTATTTATTTATTTATTTATTTAAAATCTACTTCTGTAGAGATACTGAACACATTCTCAGACTGTGTTTTGAGTGGCACAGATTCATCTGTTTTCATTAACTTTTGAGAATTGAAGTGTTCCAACGTTTGGATAGTCTAACCCCTTCAGTTTTTATCAATGTGTGTCTTATTTCTGAGTGGTAGACATACAGTACAGAAATCCAAAAGACTGAGCGCACAAAAGTGTGCAAACTCAGCAAGTTGATTGCAAGGTCAGCAGCTTACTTACTTTTAACTCACCAAAACATAAGAAAACCTTCCGCCAGGAAACTTTTTTTCCTTTTACTTTTAGAATTGTGCAGATCTGGGCCATTCAATACAGAGAACTGAATCACTGCTATACATAGCTTTTTAATGTCATTCATTATAGAGACCCGAGATACCACTATAAAGAATATTTTGGGGTCATTCATTACAGAGAACTGAAACACTGTAACTTATAACTTTTGGGGGTCATTCATTGTTGAGAACCGAGACATTTCTATAGATAACTTTTTGGTGTCATTCATCACAGAGAACTGAGATATTGCTACAAAAATAACTTTTTGAGGTCATTACAGAGAACCAACACACTATAGTACAGAACCGAGATACTGCTATAAATAGGTTGTTGAGGTCAGTCATTACAGAGGACTGAGACATTACTGTATAGAACCACGATGCTGCTGAGATACCTCTATCAAGAACATATTAGGGTCATTCATTACAGATAATCAAGTTACTGCTATAACATTTTGGGGTCAGTCAGTACAGAGAACCAAGATATTGCTAAAAATAACTTGTTGAGACCATTCATTATAAAGGACTGTAGAGAACCAAGATGCTGCTACATGAAAGCTTTTTGAGGTCATTCATTTCAGAGAACTGAGATACTGCTGTAGAAATTTTTCAGGGTTATTCATTGCAGAAAACAGAGTTACTGCTATAATGTTTTGGTGTGAGTCAGCACAGAGAACCGACATGCTGCTATAAAAAAAAAAAACTTTTTTAGGGTTATTCATTATGGAGAACCGATATGCTGGGGTCATTCATTACAGAGAACCAATAGATAACTTTTTGACTCATTACAGATAAATGAGATATTGCAAGAAGCAACTTTTTTTCTTCCGCCTGCTCATTACAGAGAACTAAGACATTGCTTTAGATAACAATTTGAGCTCATTCATTTCAAAGAACTGAGTCATAGCTATGAATAACTTTTTTTTTTTTTTTTTTGGTCTGTCATTACAGAGAACCTAGATATGGCTGTAAAAAAAAAAAAAAAAAAAAAAAAAAAAAAAAAAATTGGGGTCCTTGATTACGAGAACTTAGACACTTGTAGAGATCCGAGACACAGATATAAAATATATAGATATAACTTTTGATTTCATTCATTAAATTACACAAACTTTTTTTTGTCAGAAACGTATAGCAAATGGAACTCTGTACATGGACCATTATTTGCATTGAGATAGCATCACTTGGTTCCTGTGTCACAATTGGTCAGTGCTACATAGCTGCTGCTTCTAAATTTGCACAAAGCTGTGTCTATCTCAACATCTTTTTCTGTTGTGCTCTGAGTCAGGTTCTTGCCACTCTCCATTAAATAATCCCTGGCACATTTATTCGGGACACCCCATTGAAAAAATATATATAAAATATCGGATGGTAAATTTGAGTTCAGTGTGCATGTGCATGTAAGGCTGCCGAGCAGGATTTATTAAAGCTAATAAGTCGGGGTTCACCTCAGGAGTCTGAGCCAACCTACCCTGTCTACAAGTCATGAATATTTCTAGAAAGAGGTGTGTGTGTGTGTGTGTGTGAAAGGGGGATGCGTGGGAGGTTGGGTGTATGGGGGATGGGTGGATGGGGATTTGTTTTGATTCATGCACTTCCATTTACATCACTAACTCCAGCCCATCTGAGACAAATTATGATGGCTCTGAAATACTCAAATAGCACTCATCCATGTCAACCCTCTCATACCATACTATAGAGCCGCAGACAGACCAGACTGAGTTCTCTTTTTAACTAACTAACTTCGGCACTGACTCATTTTCATATAGAGTGGACTCAGAGGCTGCACTTTATAAGACAGATACAGCAGAAATTCTGAATTCAGTCACTGCTGACATTGTGGAGAGAGTGACTTTTGCTATATTTGAGTATCGGAGTGCATTTCTGTCTGTCTGTCAGAGAGAGAGAGAGAGAGAATTCATGTTTTTTGGAGCATATGATGGGTATAATATTGTATGTGAATTCTGGGTGAAAAAAAGTTTGAACATTGGTTGGTTAATGTATGTAGTTATGTGCCAGGTATCTCTGCTATTCTCTTCAAAACTTATTTTTCTTTGCAATGTCTTTATACACATTTAATTAGAAGTCGTATATGAAGGATAAGATATACTGACTGAGCAAGGCAAAGGGGGAAAAAAAAATATCGTACCACATGAACCATAGTTTCATGATTCCACTTGAAGCAGCGTGCTCTAAGCGTGAATGCGCGAGCACCTGCTTTTCCATTGTTGACAGTAGTGACATCTGGACACGTGTGTTTTTTGTTTATGTTTCTGTCATGTCTCCTCCCTGTTCTGTCATTGGCTGGGATTTCACGTGTGTCTGTATTGCCCTCAGCTGCTAGCAGTTTAGACGCTGATCATGTCTACATATATACCTGCTGATCCTGTTGACCAAGTTCCGCTAATATCTAAGCCTAACAACCAAGTTCTGCTCACGCCCAAGTCTACTGACATGGCCGACCACGTTCTGCTTACACCCAAGTTTACTGATACGGCCAACCAAGTTCTGCTCAAGCCCGAGTCTACCGACCCGGTCGCCCAGGTTCAGTCCATGCCCAGGTCTACCGACCCGGTCGCCCAGGTTCAGTCCATGCCCAAGACTACCGACCCGGTCGCCCAAGTTCTGCCAAAGCCCGAGTCTGCTGACGGGGACAACCAAGATGTGCTCACGTCCACGTCTGCTGACATACACAACCAAGTGTCTGTTGACACGGACAACCAAGCTCTGCTCACATCCCAGTCGGCTGACATGACCAGCCAAGTTCAGCTTGCAGCCGAGGACGTCGCTCTGCCTTCCTGCTCAGCCGAGGACGTCGCTCTGCCTTCCTTCTCAGCCGAGGACATCGCTCCGCTTTCATGCTCCGACGAGTGTCGCCCTGCTTCCCTGCTCTGCTGAGTACAGCGCTTTGTTTCCCTGTTCAGCCAAGCACTTCGCTCGGCCCACCTGCCCTGCTGTGAATGTCGCTCCGCTTTCATGCTCAGCTGAGGTCGTCGCTCAGCCTCCCTGTTCAGCTGAGGTCGTCATTCAGTCTTCCTGCTTGGCTGAGGTCGTCGCTCAGCCTTCCTGCTCCATGGCGACCATCGTCCCCCCCTCCTGCTTCGAGGGGACCCACGCTCCTCTCCCTGGCCTTACAGGGGACTTTGCTCCGCTTTCCTGCTCCGCCGAGGAAGTCGCTCAGCCTGTCTGCCTGGCTGTGGTCGTCGCTCAGTTTCCCTGTTGAGCCAAGGACGTCGCTCTGCTTTCCTGCTCCACTGAGGACGTCGCTCTGCTTTCCTGCTCCGCCGAGGACGTCGCTCTGACTTCATGCTCCGCCAAGGACTTCGCTCAGCCTGTCTGCCCGGTTGTGGTTGTCGCTCTGCCTACCTGTTCAGCCGGGGACGTCGCTTCACTTTCATGCTCCGACGAGGACATCGCCCTGCTTCCCTGCTCTGCTGAGTACAGCGCTCTGCTTTCCTGTTCCGCCGAGGACGTCGCTCTGCTTTCCTGTTCCGCCGAGGACGTCGCTCTGCATTCCTGTTCCGCCGAGGACGTCGCTCTGCTTTCCTGTTCCGCCGAGGACGTCGCTCTGCTTTCCTGTTCCGCCGAGGACGTCGCTCTGCTTTCCTGTTCCGCCGAGGACGTCGCTCTGCTTTCCTGTTCCGCCGAGGACGTCGCTCTGCTTTCCTGTTCCGCCGAGGACGTCGCTCTGCTTTCCTGTTCCGCCGAGGACGTCGCTCTGCTTTCCTGTTCCGCCGAGGACGTCGCTCTGCTTTCCTGTTCCGCCGAGGACGTCGCTCTGCTTTCCTGTTCCGCCGAGGACGTCGCTCTGCTTTCCTGTTCCGCCGAGGACGTCGCTCTACTTTCCTGTTCCGCCGTGGACGTCGCTCTGCCTTCATGCTCCACCAAGGACTTCGCTCTGCCTTCATGCTCCACCAAGGACTTCGCTCAGCCTGTCTGCCGGGCTGTGGTCGTTACTCCGCCTCCCTGTTCAGCCAGGGACGTTGCTCCGCCATCCTGCTCCGCCGAGGATGTCGCTCTGCTTTCATGCTCTACCGAGGACATCGCACAGCCTGTCTGCCCGGCTGTGGTCGTTACTCTGCCTCCCTGTTCAGCCAGGGACATCGCTCCGCTTCCCTGCGCCGCCAAGAACAGGGGGCCAGGGCCGCCAATGAAATGGGATGACTCATGGCACTCCGGGAGGGGTGCCTTTGGGGGGGGGTTCTGTCATGGTTCCCCCTTGAAGCAGCGTGCTCTAAGCGCGAATGCGCGAGTACCTGCTTTTCCATTGTTGACAGTAGTGACATCTGGACATGTGTGTTTTGTTTGTTTGTCATGTCTCCTCCCTGTTCTGTCATTGGCTGGGATTTCACGTGTGTCTGTATTGCCCTCAGCTGCTAGCAGTTTAGACTCTGATCATGTGTACATATATACCGCGCGCCTCCCAGCACACAACGCGGAAGTTTTGGATTATGTTTATGGATCATGTTTTGGATTTGTCTGCCTCTCTTTTAAAATAAACAACTGTTCATATTGCACTTGCATCCGTCCTATCTCCGCTCTGTCACGATACATGACACATACAATTGTTTAGAGGAATCATTCAACCCTGCTGCTGCAAAAACTAACTAATTAAATAAACAAACAAACAAACAAATAAATAAAAATTTAAATTGGAACCCTTTTATTGCATCTCATCCGATATCAGTCATGAAACATACCAGTGTCACCCAGATGCACTGTAAATCTTTGTCACGTTTTAATATTGATGTCCAGGTTTGCAATGCAATTTTCCCAAACTGACCATACTGTAATAGACTGTTCAAGACAAAGTCTGGAATTTGCAAATGTAGGAAAAAAAAAACAACAAACAAATCTTCAAACTGAACACATTATGTGGAAAAGTATTACTATTAAGTATTAAAGAATCAAGATAGAAACAGCAGTTGCTATCTAAATCATTAATAACAATGAATTGCAGATTTAAATAGAATTGATGAAGCCTCTAATAAGGAGTAAAGTGAGAAATATTTAATAAATGAATACACATGTATTCATTTACACAGAAATAAATACATAGAAATATTAAATATACAGGTTATGCACTTGCAGCTGTATTTTTTTGTTAATAAAATATCATATATTTTCAATGTGGCCTACAGTGTGAGTATGGCTGTAAACACACACACACACAGTAAATAAATGCGAAATGCATTAAATTGTTCATGACTTTTTTTTATTTTCTGTCTAGTTTTCCTTCTATAACAACAATTGATAATCATAAGAATCAATAGTCAGGTCATTTTTAGCAGATCTGCCAACTCAACAACATCTCAAGTAAATAAACAACAGCTGAAACTTGAAAGAAGATGTGGACACATATGAGCCTATATGTCAGCCTATCAAAATGAAGACAGACCACATCTCGCCATATCCTGGTCCTTCATCTTTCAATGTGCTGTGAGGTAGAGATATGTACATAACTCTCCGCATCTGTAGAATCAAAAGTGCCATTGTAAGTGACATTGCATCTCACACACTCTAATGACAGAAGCTCACTTTATTTTCTTATGCATCAGGCATCAATTAGTGAGCTGAGGTGACAGGGTCCTGAGGGCATCAGTCTATGTCTCTCCAGCTGCCTGCGTTCATTAGTCTCAGTGAAACTTTTCTACCACCAGCTATTCTTTTGAACCTATACTCCAAATTCAACTTGTTAGAAAATATAAAAGTGTTGCCTTTTTGGCAAGTCTTTGTGAGACAAGTATGAGAGTGTCTCAAGTATTTCATTGCTTATGAATTTTACATAACACTCATGAGTGCTATGTGATCTGCAATCTAGTAAAACACTAGTATGTATTTGGGATCTTACCATGATGCTGTTTGAGATTAATGCACTAGGACTTATTGGAAAAAAAATAATAATTAATAAAATATGACAGGGCATAGAATAAGAACCCCTTATTTGTGACATGTACATTATAGCACAGTGAAATTCTTTTCTCACATATCCTAACTTGTTAGGAAGCAGGGGTCAGGGTGCATGGTCAGCCATGATATGGTGCCCATCGAGCAGATATGGTTAAGGGCCTTGCTCAACAGCCGAACAGTGGCAGCTTGGGGGTGCTGGGGCTTGAACTCCCAACCTTCTCTAGGAAACCCCAACCTTCTTGCTGTAGGAAAATGCTAACACCCCTGAGTTAATTATTTTCCAATAACAGTAGATCCAGGCATGTTTTATTCTGCTTATACCACAGCAATTTTGCAGTGACTATGCAATTGTTTTTAATTTAAAAACACTTCATAGTTTGTATATATTTATTGGTATATCTGAAAAATTTATCAGATTTTGGAGCATGACTGTGGGGATTTGCCCATTCAGTGACAACTGCATTAGTGAGCTTGGGCCCCTTAGTTCCAGTGAAAGGAAACTTTAATGCTACAGCATACAAAGGCATCATATACAATTGTGTGCTTCCAACTTTGTGGCAACAGTTTGGAGAATAACCACATATGGGTGTGATGGTCAGTTAATAAGTTAATCATTAATTACTGTGAAACCATAAAGTTCTTTGTCCTGGAGACTTCTGACTGTTTGAAAGCACAGACAATGGAGACTCCTTCCAAAAAAGTTAAATAGACATCATCCTTACATAAATCGTCACCATAGCTTGTCATCAATTTGTAACATAAGAGATGGATACAATTGCAGTAAAAGTGTTTATTAAAGAGAGTCAGACAGACAAAGCCAAAACAGTGTCCAAAGTGTAATCCAAAAACATGCAAGGGTCATGCGATGTACAAAGAACAGTATCAGGGTAATCCAAAAACATAAACCAGGAGAGAGAACAAGATCAAGAATCAAGGCAGTAAACACAAAAACAAAATGTTTGGTAAAGTCAGGCGGCAATACACTGAATGCTTCGCACAGGACAAAGACACATGGGGGTTTAAAAATACAAATTAATCAAGGGGAAACTGAAAACAGGTGTGACACATGAGGAACACAACCAATGACAGGACATTGGTAAAGACATGTCATAAACCAAAACAAAAACAGATTTGGCAAAGTAAACATACAACACAGAAAGCATGCACAATAGCACTATCGGTACTTAAGTGCATTGAGCGTTCTACCCTATCAACGCTTGGCTGACGCAATACCTGACACAATTGTACACTTTTCTTTGTTAAAAAAAAAAAAAATCTGTTTGTTATTAGGCTTAAATTATATGAGCATTCTTGAGAAAGAGTTATTATTTTCACTTTAATTAGTTGTTACATGCTTGTGATGTAGATGTTACTATAGAATTTATGAAATATTAGAAGGAGCACATTAATAAAAACCTGTAATTTGCCTTCCAGATGGCACTACTGTCAGAGCTGCTGTTATAGAAAATTAACTAATATAATTAATATTAAAAAAGATATTAAACAGCAAAGTCCTTCTCTTTTGAGCACACTGGGATAAATTTCAGTACACTGTCAAAATGCTCCTGTGAACAACAAATAGAAATATATTATTGTTCAAATAAATGCATGTATTTTGTCACATCAACATTACACCACGCACTGGTTTTGTAAATAAGCCCAAACAGCTGCTATTGTGTTGTTTGCAATGGTGAATGTTTAAATCGCCTTCTGCTGTCCGTGTTTTTTCAGCCTACGATGAAAAAAAGGATGCTAATTTGATAATACTTGTCTATTTTTAGATGAAACAAGTGCTCTTTTCACTACAAGCAAACAATTATATGAATAAATTAAGTAATCTTTCTGCATTTTGTGTAAGAAAACCACATTTTTTTTGCTGCATTCGCAACACTACTAGTATTGTGGATGACCCGACATACCCCTCACACAAACTCTTCACCCTCTTGCCATCTGGAAAAAAGGTACAGAAGCATTCGGACCCTCACAGCCAGACTGTGTAACAGTTTCTTCCCTCAAGCCATCAGACTCCTCAACACTCAAAGACTGGACAGACACACGTGTGCACACACACACACAAGCCAAAGAGGAAAGAGCTCCAGAAACACTTAGAGGTACCATCGTCACAGAGAAAACAATAGGCAATGCACTCCACCACCATGGCCTCTATGCACACTCACCCTGCAAGACTCCATTACTAAAATAAAGGCATGTTGAAGCTCGTTTAAAGTTTGCTACAACTCATTTGGACAAGCCTATGAAATACTGAAAGAGTGTAGTCTGGTAAGACAAGAGCAAAATTTAACTTTTTGGCTGTCATACTACACACTATGTTTGGATAAGAAATGGCACCGACATCACCCTAAAAACACTATATCACCAGTGAAGTTTGGAGGTGGAAGCATCATGGTGTGGGACTGTTTTTCATCGCATGGTACTGGCAGACTTCGTATAATTGAAGGAATGATGAATTTACCCTTTACCTGGAGATTCTTGAGAAGTATCTGCTACCGTCCACCAGGATGATGAAGATGAGATGTGGGTACCTTCCAGCAGGGCAAAACGATCCAAAGCATACAGCAAAGGAAACTCTCCATTGGTTTCAGAGAAAAAAAATCAAGGTGTTAGAATGGCCCAATCAACTGTAGGTCAATAATAGTATTTTATAATCAATGCAAAATTTTACTGGTAGTCAATGCAGTGTGGATAAGATAGGGGTGATGTGGTCATATTCTTGTTATAGTAAGGACTCTTGCAGCTGCATTCTGGACTAACTGCAGTTTGTTTATGCACCTACTGGAACAGCCAGACAGTAAGGCATTACAATAATCCAACCTAGAGGTGACAAAAGCATAAACTAATTTTTCTGCATTGTGTAGTGACATTATGTTTCTTATCTTAGCAATATTTCTGAGATGAAAGAAGGCTATCATAGTAATATTATCTATATGAGCATCAAATGAAAGACTGGAGTCAGTAATCACACCAAGGTCTTTTACTGCTGATCTTGATGACACAGAAAGGCCATCCAGATTTACTATGTAATCAGAAAGCTTACTTCTAGCTGCATGTGGTCCTAGTACAAGTACTTCTGTCTTGTCAGAATTAAGTAAAAGGAAGTTAATAAGCATCCAGTGTCTTATGTCTTTTACACATTCCTCAACTTTATTGAGCTGGTGTGTGTCACCTGGCTTTGCTGAAACATACAACTGTATGTGATCAGCATAACAGTGGAGGCTAATTCCATGTTTACGAATAATTTGACCCAGGGGTAGCATATATAAAGCAGAATTGATGATAATCAAAATCTGATAATGATCAGTCAAATAAGACCTGAGCCAGGAGAGGGCTGTTCCCTTAATGCCAACAACATTTTCTAGTCTATCAAGCAGAATAGTATGGTCAGTGGTATCAAAAGCTGAACTAAGGTCAAGGAACATGAGCAAGGAGATACAACCCTGATCAGAGGCCAATAGTAGATCATTTACCACTTTAACCAACACTGTCTCTGTGCTATGATGAGGCCTAAATTCTGACTGATACATTTTATGAATGTTATTTCTATGTAGGTAAGGGCATAGATGCTATGCTACAAAATTTATTAAGATCTCGGAGGTAAAGGGGAGATTTGATATTGTCCTATAACTTGACAATTGACAGGGGTCAAGGTCAAATTTTTTAAACAGAATTTTAATAACTGCTAGTTTAAATGATTTAGTTACATAGCCAGTGCTAAGGAAAGAACTGATTATATTTAGAAAAGGTCTGAATGCTTCTGGAATAATCTGTTTGAAGAAACATGTAGATAAGTGATCTAGTATACAAGTTGATGATTTTGATGAAGAAATTAATTAAATTAGTTCAGTATCTCTAATGGGAGTAAACCATTCCAATCCTTGATCTGTTAATGTTATATTATCATCTACAGAGTTACTGTAGTTATAAAACTGTCTGGTTTTAAATTAATAGTCTGAATTTTTTGTATAATATTTTCAATTTTGCCAGTAAAAAAATCATGAAATCCTCGCTGCTATAAAATGATTGTGTTTTCACAAAGTTTCTGTGGTGGTTTTATTCCTAGTTAATTTTTCTACAGTATTGAATAAGAATCTAAGATTATTTTTGTTATCTTCAATTAAGGTGGAGAGATAGACTGATCTTGCAGCACGAAAACATTTTCTATAGTTCAGGAGGCTCTCGTTCCATGCTGTTTGAAATACTACCAATTTGGTTTGACGTCATTTACCTTGTAATTGTCGAGTGGTCTGTTTTAAGGTACGCATGTGTGATTGTTATCGCAGGGTGCTAGCCTTTTCTTTCTAATTATTTTTCTTTCAAGTGGAGCTACCTTACCTCTAGCATGTAGCAGAACGTTGACTCTAAGCATTTAGTCGCCTGATCAAGTTCTTTAAGATCAGACAGTAATCCATAGCTGATATCTCTGGGAGGTATTGCTAAAACTCTGTGCAGTAGATGACATAAATGTACATTTGACATGGTAGCTGGAAAGATGCAAGTATTATGATCAATATGCAGTTTAAACAAGATGAGATAATGGTTTGAGTTAGCTTCAGACTGTGGAAGTATGACTATATTTTCTATATTTAATCCATATGTTAGTATCAGGTCAAGAGTTTGACCACCATTATGAGTGGGTCTTATTACATTCTGATTGACCCCTACTGAATCGAGAATAGACACAACCATTGTTCTCATTGGGTCTTCCGAGTTATCAAAATGAATATGAAAGACACCAACAATTAAAGCTTTATTTAGATAAACAACCAGATTCAAGATGAAATCTGCAAATTCATTAAGGAATTCAGAATATGTCCACGGGGGTCTGTAAATAATCCTTTGCGGAATTGACTCAGTAGACATATTTTATGTGGCTACAAATGTTATACTAATATAAAGAACATCAAAAGAGTTGAATCTATGACTACGTTTGTGTGATGCCTAGATTATCATTATAAATAAGTGCAACACCTCCTCTGCCAGTCAGACAGGACTGATGTATCCAGAATGAATACAGTTATAACTGTATCGAGTTATAAATTATAACTGATACAGTTTTAACTGTTATAACAGTTATAACTGTATAGAGAAGGACTGGATTCATTTAGTGCTATGTACTCATTTGGTTTAATCCATATTTCTGTTAACACATTATTAAACTCCTGATCAGTAATGGTTTTGTTAACAATAAGTGCTTTAGATGCACAAAGCAAAGACCTGCCATGAACTGGAAGCTGCTGGAACATCAGTGTCACTCTCTACAAGCGAGTCTTACATTGCCATGGACTGAAAGGCTGCAGTCCATGAAAGAAACCCCTGCTCCAAAATCGACACTTTCAAGCCCGTGTAAAGTTTGCAGCTGACCATATGGACAAAAGCCTTCTGGATGAATGTTTTATGGTTAGATGAGACAAAGATTGAGTTGTTTGGCCACGATGACCAGAGGTATGTTTGGAGGAGTAAAGAACACTGTGCCGACTGTTAAGCATGGTAGTGGTAGCATTATGCTCTGGGGCTGTTTTGCTGCCAGTGGAACTGGTGCATTGCACAAAGTGGATGGAATAGTGAAGAAGGAGGACTACCTAAGAATTATTCAGCATAATCTCAAACCATCAATAAACCATCATAATCTCAACCATTGAAACTTGGACACAATTGGGTGTTCCGGCATGACAATGACCCCAAACACACATCAAAGCTGGTTGTGGAATGGATAAAGGAGGCTAACATTAAGCTTTTCGAATGGCCTTCCCAAAATCCTGATCTTAACCTTATTGAAAATTTGTGGACTGTGCATAAAACATAGACATGACATTCATGTTCATGATGAGTGTATGCAAATGTATATTTTTCTCATATGGATTCATAGGGGTGCAAATAATTGTTGCACACCTATATTTAACAAAGATATTTTTTGATAAACCTGTGTTGTGTTTGAAATTGTTCGGTGTCCATGAGAGTATTCATGTAAAAAATTTTTTTAACAAAATCAAAAGGTTAAACAATAAAGACAATTTTTGACAGCCTTATTTGCTCATATTTACCAAGGGTGCTAATAGTAATGGAGTGTACTGTAAACCTTGCAGCCAGAACTACTGTCATAATTGGTGTTATAGAAAATTAATCAACACTCTTTGGTCAATCAGAATCAAGCATTCAACATTGTGGTATAAGGAATTATATAACAGTCATAGTTTTGCAACAGCAGATAAAAAGGACTGTATTTCAAAATCTTTCATTTGTCTTTTCACTCTCTCTCTCTCTCTCTCTCTCTCTCTCTCACAGACACACACACAAACACACACACACACACACACACACACACATTTATACAGACCCATGGTTATTTAGTGTGCTGCACTGTAATCACACAACTTATCTGCCTTACCAAGGCTTCTCTCTCTATCATTTTTCTTTTCCTTCTTCAACTGCAAAGCCCACAGGAGCTACTCACTCTGTCAGCCAGACAAGACTTTGCTTTTATCCAGCCACCATCTTAATTCTTTTTAACTTGCTAAAGGCAAGTGCACTGGTAAGAGCGAATTAGATTTTTCCCCTCCCAAACACCCAACATCAGAGGAGCCAAAAAGCCAAGTACCACCTTGAACATGCACATGGAGGTCAAGCAGCCATTAGCCTGCTCCAACCCTTGTGCAAAACAGTCATACTGGGGCTGAAGGTTGATGAGGGACGCTGCTAATTTCTGGCCCAGCAGGCTCTGTCAAAGGCCGCTGGACATGACACGTTCCCTCTCAGTAGGACATAGACAGGGACCAGGTTTTATGCTACAATAAGGAGCTGACATCCACCTGGACATGTCACAGCCCAATGCCTTCTGGGCTAAAGACATCAGATGGGCCACTTAGAGTGGAGCATGAGGAGGACAAAGGCAGTGCATGAGCTGAATACAAAAAAACAATTTCCATTAAAGTCAGCTCAGTTTTCTCAACTTTTTTCACTTTTGAATAACTTGTTGAGTTGACCAGCACTATAAATAGAAGAATAAATAAATTTTGCTGCTTTTTCCCAAACTTTCTTCACAAAGATGGTACATATAATTGTTTAGAGGCTTGGACCCCATCAGACGTAGATACAATATAAAAACCCACACATATAGCATGCTGTTACTCACAATCTAAACAAATATAAGCCAACCCACAAAACTTATTAATGCTAGAGAAATTATTCACAGGCAACTAAAGAATGAGGACAGCTTGGTGGTGCAGTGGGCAGCATTGCTGCCTCACAGCTCCATGGTTCCTAGAGGATTCTTAGGAGGAACCTGGCTAGTTTCTGTTCTCCCTGTGTATGCATGGGTTTCATCCAGGCTCTACAGTATCCTTTCACCACCAAAAATCGTGTGTGGGTGGATTGGCTACTCTAAAGGTATAAATGAGAGTGTGAATAAGTGTGCACATGCATCCTGCGATGGACTTCCCCAGTGTTCCTGCAAAAGGCTCTACTGCAACCTTGACCAGAATAAAGTGGTTACAAAAGATGAATGAATGAAAGTATAGAATCCTCTTTGCCTTGTAGTACAATGTAGTACAAGTTCAACATGGTATACAACTTTTCTAGGGAAACAGGATGTTTTGGACAATAGTACTACATCAACAGTGCAAGCAAGAGCCTTACAAATGGTTGATGCCACTATTAACAGATTTTTTTTTGAGGAACTAAAAAAAAAACAATCAAAAAGTAGCAGTATTTCATTCATTTCATTTTACCACTGCAAATGTCTTAATATGCATTATAATGACCAACATTCAGAACGTTCAAATAATGCACTCCATGATCATGTGTTCTCTTGTTTTGGAATTGTCTGGCCCATCCTCCTGAGACCACTATTATTTCTGTCCAGTCTCAATATTTTCCTAGAATTCTCAGTGTGGGCAGGAAGCAGTTTACATAACCTCTTTCCCATTGATACATTGCCCATGTTTGAGGCTTGAGGCCCAGAGCCTGGCACTGTGTTCGCCCCCCTTGTGTGTTGAATTATGTACTACAGGCCTCCTGCCTGTCTTTCTTGCCTACCCTATTGGGATGACCTGTTGGCTCTGCAGTTGCTCGTGGGCTCACCACACGAAGTCTCCATCTTTTAGTCTTGCTATATCCACATAGCACCAAATTTGGGTAGTATTCATGCTTTTTTCTGAAGAGGCCCCATGTGTCAGTAAACACACCAGACAAATCGGGCCATATGGCAGCTTAATACATTGATTTCTGGAGATGCTTCAGGGCAACAGTAATTGAGAACAATGCCAGAAAATTATTTCATGAAAAGTGATTGATATTCAGTAAACAGCTTAGTTTCTGTAGGATGAAACAGTCTTAATAATAATTCAGTGTTGGTGACTTAAGCACAACATTTTCATTAATATTTACATGGGGAAAGTTATTCATATTCAGTAAAAGAGATCTCTTTCTGTTTGTATCCATCTGTATCTTTTATGACCTGACATGATGGAGGGCTTGAAGCAAAGTCACTTTGCTCAACCCTGGCAGGACCTCATCAAATGTTGCCAGCTATTTCCAATATGATCTTTATGGTATTGTTTTAGAGGGCATGATTTTAACTATCAGGTTCTGTCTTTATTCTATGGATCATAATGCTGAGTACTGGAGGGAAACTGCATGATCTCTCTGTGTGAGCTTGTAATTGCCTATCATCTGTGATTGACAGCAATGACAGTCAATCAATCTCTCAGTTTGTTCTTATATCTTGATATTGACTATAAAAAACAACAACCCTGACTTCCACTCAGTGTAGGCTACTGTTTTAAAATCACATCTCAGTTTTATAAGATATAGCCAGAGCATCTGATTGTTCTCAAAGCATTACTTAACCCCCATTTAGAAGATAACAACACTTATGGCCCAATGCTTGACAGGAAGGCCATTATGTATGCACCAAAGTACTTTCATATTTCTACGGGTAATCAAATTTGGTTTGTCATAAAGCCCCCATGACATATTGCTCTCTCAGAGAGGATCAAGGTTATAGACAGACAGTAGAAAGATATCATAAATTCTAAACAATTTTCATACAAGCATACTTCCATCAAATAAGCTGACATTAACATTCTCCTAAAGTTTGCCAGGTTTTGTGAAAGAAAGATAAACGGTGTCTTATTTGCAATAAAGATGCTGACAGAAATGTTTTGAAAATGTGGTGGAGGCAGGCATGTTAGATTATAATATTTGCCTTATTATTTTATTATAGTTTATAACAATATAACATACTGCATTAAAATATTACTGCAAGACCAGAAATTATTCCTTAATCAGCAGTTCTGTACACCAACTTTCACAGAATTCTTATCATATGAGTTATGAGATTGCCTTTATTGTAAAAGACACATGCAATGCAATTTTAAACATGCCCAAACAAACAAACGAACAAACAAACAAACAAACAACAACAACAACAACAAAAATATTTGTGTTACTCCTTCTGGAAGGAGTGTCCAGTGTCGGTTGGAAGTACCTGTAACTTAAAGACTTTTTTGACATAGGATTTTTGTTTTCATGGTAACATGCCAAACTGCATTGATTTGTCTTATTTGCTTCAAGTGAAAGAAAAAAGTAAGGCTTGTGAGGGAATGACTGTTTTATAACAAGCCATAACAGAACCTTGTTTTACAGATGTTCCACAACATTAATGTAACTAGAAATGCAGCAAAATTATAATGTGACATTCTTTCATTAATAATAATAATATAATAATAATAATAATTAAAAAATAATAATAATCTTTGGCAAATTGTGGTACTGTGGTACATATAAGAGCACTGAGACAGTTCAGGGTGTGCTGTATTTGGTTACTCTGGGTAGTAACAGTAACTCTGATACCACCTAGAGTAACTTAATTTTGGGCCCCATCACACCACTCTGCCATTAATTATTTTTTATGACAGCATGCAATGTGATTTTTTTATTCCTTACAAATCAATTCGTAACAATTCGTAACACGCACTATGAGGGGGCTTTCTGTGCGCACACACTTGAAACACGCACACAGAAAGCCTGGTAAGGAAGATGGTCAGGCAGGGAGACATTAATAAATTTCTTGTATTCACAGGTGATTCTAGACTCTGTTGTGGCCCTAGGCAAAAATTCTTAGGGGCCCCCTCCAACCAGCGTTTGTCACTATTATGTTATAAATAACCTGATACCAACCAAAAAATGTGCATAATATAAAATTTTAGTACAATTTTCAAACTATAAATACAAAGAACAATACAAAAAACTTTAATAAATAACTCCAAGTCAGAAGACCATTAATAATCATAAATAAAAATTTATTTAAAAAAATATAGAACAATATATACATATAAAATATAATAATAATAATAATAATAATAATAATAATAATAATAACAATAATAATAATAATAATAATAATATACAAAATATAAATATATAGACCAATAAACCATTACAAAACACTTAAAATAAAAGCAATATAAACATAGTACACATTATATATCTACAAACTGATATTTTAGTTTTCTTTGGGAACTAAACCCACTTTATAAGTCATCAACACCCTTTCAGAATTGATTCTACAAATGCTGCTTACAGACCTTGGCTAGTTCAAATGCTGTCTCTATGTCCTCCATATCTAAATAACAGCATTCGGTTATTACTGTTATACTAAAACAAACAATCGTCATTATCTGATCCACTTACAACTGTCTTGCTTTCTTTTTTTCTCATTCTATTTTTTCTCTTTCTTTTATCACTTCCTGATGGAAAAGTCTTCTTCATTTTCCTTCATTGATGTTGTTTTTTATGTCTTTATTACAGCCAAAAAGTCCACGGGAATGACATAGGACCCCTTTCAGGAGGTTTCCGACTGTCATGTCATTGCAAATCATCCATTGTCACTGCGGCTACCACATTTTGAGACATTGCTGTGGAGTAAGGTTTGTCAGCCCTCTGGGGCTCCCTAACTGCCTGGTATACTAGTTAAAAAGTGTAGATTTCTGTAAGTAAATGTTTGTTTAACATTTATGGGAGGAATCCAAGCTTTGTAGTGGTCAGTTAGAGGGAAAATTTTCAATATAAAGGAATTTCCGGTTTCTCAGTAAGATGACAAGCTACGCTTTTTGTCTTTTTAATTTGAAAAGAGAGATTAACAATTAACAAGGGATAATGTCAAGCTCAAGACAAATCTAATCCCAGAACTACCTAAAATCGAGTCAAGACAGAGTCTTAAGGGGTTTGATGTCAAGTTATGATTGAGTCCAAATGAAATTGAGAGCGAGTCAGGATTTGAGACCAAAAACTATCAAAAACCTTTTGAGCCTTTACTTCA
This sequence comes from Ictalurus punctatus, assembly GCF_001660625.3. Lineage (NCBI taxonomy): Eukaryota > Metazoa > Chordata > Actinopteri > Siluriformes > Ictaluridae > Ictalurus > Ictalurus punctatus. The sequence goes on from NC_030423.2 coordinate 23,607,491, forward strand.
AATAGTTGTCAAATAATAGATTGTTTGGCGTATTGTACCATTAAGTAGGTCATATTTATTAAAAGAAATAATTAATTACTTTTTTGTCATACTTTGTGCATGTGAAAATAAAAGAAAATAAAAGAAAACACGAACAGTTATATAAACTCCTGGTCAAGACCAAGATCATATATAGTGAGACCAAATCCCAGGACCAAGACAAGTCCAAGTGAGTAATGCTAAATATAATCCCACATGAGTTTTACTGTACATATATTTCTGGCTGACCATTTTACTGATTAAAAATGTGCATTTTAAGAAGTCAGCTGCCAGAAATGATTGTTGCTCTATTGGGAAAGTGAGGTGATGGACACACACCGACACAATCACACACACACACACACACACACACACACACACACACACACACACACACCATCTGGAAGAACACCGTGTCCTACTGAAGTTCCAGGGAGCAATTTGAACTTTGTCAGCATACTTATTGATTTGACATGACCTTTGATAATGTCAGCGTATCTTCTAATGTCCCCCCTACAGTCTCCCACCACATGCCTCTAACAGAGCATAATGCTAAGTATAAAAACTGTGTGTGTTTGTGTGTGCGTGCACTTTGGAAATAGAGCACAATGAATTAGAAGAGATACAGTACATGATTCCTGGACTGTTTTTAAATCAGTCTGTAAGTCACTCTGGATAAGGGCATCTGCCAAATGCCACAAATGTAAATGTAAACACTTCTACAGTTTCAAACTTATTTTATATGTGTGTATGCATATATTTACACCATTATCCAGAAAAAGATTCTCAGTTCTAATGTGACCAAAATCTAACATTTTGGCCTTGTCACAAAGCATTATGTTTGGCAGAAACCAAACACTGCTCAGCACTCTGAGAACATCATCCCATCAGTGAAGCATGGTGATATTGGTGGCATTGTGCTGCAAGTTACCTGTGGCCTCTTTCTTTGACTAATCCCTTACTTACCTAGTCACTGACATTTGATGGATGGCCTGCTCTAGGCAGAGTCATGGTTGTTCCATATTGTTTTTAATTTTTAGGCTGGGATATATTTTTTTATAACCAAACCCTTTGAGGCCTTGTCTTGAAAAGTGTCTTAGAGCCATAGATAACCCAGGGGAAACCCATGTGGATACTGGGAGAATGGGGAGCCTCCAGAATCCAAGATGAATTTTTTATTCAATAAAATTCAGTTTTTACTTTACATACAGATTTACCAAATCGGTTTAATGAATTTATATTGGTAGTGTTTACCCCTCATACAGGAAAATGTTTTTAAAATTCACTGAAAAATAAACTGTTTATTTTTGACGCTTAAAAATTCACGGTTGTACGCACATAGGACTCAGTGTTGTAGTCTTGCACAAGACTACAGTTAAAATTTAATTTTATATGCAGGAGCTTGTGATCTTTTGCACAATGTTTGCATTTTGACATAAGTGAGAAGAATCATAACCACTCCAGTTTGGCCTTTAATGATGACCTTATTTTAATTATACACTATATTATAGCTGATATAAGCTCATAACTGGAAAAAGAATATATGTCCAAAATGTTTGAATAATTCTGATGCTAATTGAATTTGAGGTTACTCTGCAGATCCTGACTCATTTTGACTGGAGTATAAAAGAGTATCACTTTTCTTTATTAGTTATACTGCTTTTACCTAGGAATGAACCTCTACGAATCACTGAGCACAATTAAATCCCCATTTAGTTTAATTTATCTAACCTAACTAGAGTTATTTTAATCAAAAGGAAACCTGTTAGAACATTTTTCCTCACTAAGGCTAAACAGAATGTAAGCTTTATTTTGGATTGGGTTAATTATTGTGATCATTACTACTTGCTATAGTGATAAAGAGAAGGCAGACATATTTGTGATTCGAGTATAGGTTTGCAATTTATTCACTTCTAATGTATTCATTATTGCTCCTTTCATTCTGCTTTCCTTTCTTTCTTATACAAAAATACCTCATCAAAATGACTGCCCATTAATGTAGTCACATCGATGTACTTATGAAAAGGTTTCTGTGGCTCAGCGAACAGTGAAATCACCTCCAGAGCTGGATAGCATACAATAGGGTGAACTGGAAGCCTGCCAGCTGAATTTGGGTCCAAGTTGAGACAAAAGTTCTGCAACAAGAGGCTGAGACAAATACAGCACCTCATATGAATGCACCAAAGCAAACGCTTTGCCGCTGACGTCAAAGGTGGTTTGGTTAGACATTCAGTGTTTCTAGAGACTCTTCAGCAACTTAGAAAACCTGAACACATGGTCAATATTAATGACACTAGCCGTTATTGGTCCACAGCAAGTCAAGGTCATTTTGCACAAACAGGGTTTCTGCTTGAACGATTTCAGACATAGAGCTTCCTTTGGAGGCATGATTACAGTTCCTTCTTCTGAGGTTTAATGTACCAGATGCATTCCAAAGGCTTTTCATCTAACTAAATAGGCTAATTGTAGAGCACACCCTTACAATCTATCCTTGTAACTGAAACAGCAAGATACACAGATACACTATAAAATACATATTGTATATCTAGCATACTATTCACTTATGGAGCGATTTAAAATATCCTATAATTTACATGTCTACACTGCAAACATTTTACCCATCATTACTTATGTAGTGCTTGCTACCTAATGCACTGGCAACATATCATTTCACAGGAGACATTATATGAATATCAAATTCATTTGCTTCACATCCATGGGTGCCTCCAAGGCTGCTGCAAAACTTAACAAAAAAGTTACTTCCCAACCACACCTCTACTTTCCCTGCACTGCAGAAATTATATCTTAGCAAGTGAAGATATTTGAAGTGAAGCTCAAGGCAGACATGAAAACCCTACATTAATAAAACTATTAATATGTTTATGTACAGAGTCCAATTGCGTGCAATGTTTAAATCCATTATTTAAAAAAAGAAAGAACTTGGCACAAGAACTCTGTCTTGTGGACACCATTAGTTAGTATTAGAAACAACCAACTAATGGTAACTTTCAATATGATGCTACTGCCAGCATTTTTCACTCATGGGGTTTTCTACGGGTGATGAGCAAAGCACTGCAGTTGCTAATATTGCATACACTATTATTGAATAACTTTAATAACAACTATAAACAAATGTCATTCAAGCTTAAAAAGAGAAAAATGTTCATAAATGGCAGTTCATGTAGCTGTTCTAATGTGCATTCTTTATTACAATGCATATGTTTGCCTATATGACCTACATTATATTCATTCCTTAGTAAAAGCTGTAAAACATTTGTACATGTTTGAAAATTATTTAAATGAAAGTTTTAACATTTATACATTGTGTATATATGATTACAAAACTATTTTTAAATATTTAAATGATGAATTTGTAACAAACAATTATTAACAGATAAAGGTTTATAACCTATTAATTTACTTATGTATGGGGTATGTCTCAATCAGCTCCCTAGTTCAGTAGTCAGGGCACTGATGAGAGAGTCAGCCATTTTAAAGGCTGTCTCAAATGCAAAATCCTGTTCACCCTAAAAAATCCCACAATGCACTGCAAAATCCAGGGAGCATTGATGCTCACTATGTTCACTTACAGGAAATGAAGTCATGTTTTCTGAAGCCTCTTGGCTCAAAAAAAAAAAAAAAAAAAAAAAGGGGGATGAACTCTCAGCCTTCCATCTACAAATGTAAGTAGATTGTCATTGTTGTTGTAGCTCTCAAATGATTACTTATGTTAACAATTTTTAACTGTATTTTACATTCTATATACAGTTTCTTTGAATCTAATGACTTTTAAGCATTTAATGTTTAGAAATAAAAGCTAGTGTATGCTCCTGCTTGAAGTTCCATGTCAGAAATGCATATGATTAAGCTATCAAATGTATATGACATATAAAAGTTAAATCTTTTAAATATGATGCTTCCACTTCCAAACTTCACTGTTGGTATAGTGTTTCAGGGTGATGTAAAGTGCCATTTCTTCTCCGAACATGGTGTATAGTATGACAGACAAAAAGTTCAATTTTGCTCTCGTCTGACCAGACTACACTCTCCCAGTATTTCATAGGCTAAATAAGTTGTAGCAAACTTTAAATGAGCTTTGACATGCCTTTCCTTTAATAAGAGAGTCTTGCGAGGTGAGTGTGAGCAGTGGAGTGCACTGCCTATTGTTTTCTATGACAGTGGCACCTGCTGCATCCTAGTGTTTCTGGAGCTCTTTCCAAGTGGTCCTTGGCTCTTGGGGTATTCTTCTGACTCCCTGGTCAGAAATCTTGTGAGTAGCTTCTGTGCATGGCCGGTTGATGACCGAGTGATGTTGCTTCCACTCACTCATAATGGCCCCAATGGTGCTTACTGGAAGATTCAGAAGTTTTGAAATATGTCTATATCCGATTCCTTCAATATGTTTTGCAACAATAAGGCTCTGAAGGCCTTGGGAGAGTTCTTTGCTTTTACCCATCATGAGATCTTTCTTGTGACACCTTGGTAACAAAAAGCCTTTTTATAGACCATCAATTTACTAACCGAGCTGATTTTAATGTGTACAGATAGGAGGTATAATTACTTACAGTTTTCAGCTGGTTCCTTGCCTTAACTTGCCTTGGAGAACTACATTTTCTTATTATGTTCAATATTTTTTTTTCATTTGTCATTCCGCTTTATTACACATAACTTTATTTATGGACTTTAATGTTGTGAATTCTTTATATTTCCAGATTTCTTGAGTTAATACTGATGTCTGAAAATTTCACGTGAATAGCCTCATTGTAAATACATTTACTGAAATAAATGCTGACGTGTTCAATACTTATTTCCCCCACTGTATTGCAAGTTGCCCAGGCCCTGAAGCAGCAAAGCATCCTCACACCATCACATTTCCACCACCATGCTTGACCATATGTTTGATGTTATTTTTATGGTGTTCTGTGTTTGGTTTACACCAGATGTAACGGGACCCCTGTCTTCCAAACAGTTCCACATTCCAGTCATCAATCCACAGAACATTCTCCCAAAAGCTTTGGGGATCAACAAGATGTGTTTTGGCAAAATTCAGACAAGCCTTCATGTTCTTCTGGGTTAGCAGTACTATTCGCCTCGCCACTCTTCAATGGATGCAATTATTGCCCAGTGTCTTTCTGATAGTGGAGTCATGAACAGTGACCTTTATTGATGCAAGAGAGGCCTGAAGATCCTTTGATGTTGTCCTTGGCTCTTTTGTGATTTGCTGGATGAGTCGTTGCTGTGCTCTTGGAGGAATTTTTGTAGGTCGGCCACTTCTGAGAAGGTTCTTTACTGTGCTGAGTTTTTTTTTTCCATTTGAGATAATGGCTCTCACTGTGGTTCTTTGGAGTCCCAGAGCCTTTGAAATATCTTTGTAACCCTTCCCAGACTGTTGCATTTCAATCACCTTCTTCCTCATAATTTATGGAATTTCTTTTAATTTCAGCATAGTGTGTTACTGAATAAGACCATCTAACATAATTCATGCTGTTGAAAAAGTTCTATTTAAGTGTTGATTTGACTGAACAGGATTTGCAGTAATCAGGACTGGTTGTGTCTAGTCCAGCTGAACCCCATTATGAATGCAGTTTCATAGATTTGGGGAATTAAGGTGGCAAATACGTAACTAAGTAACTAAGGTGGCAAATACGTTTTCACACAGGCCCAGGTGGTATTGGATAACTTTTTTGCTTCAATAAATGACATTATCATTTAAAACTGTATTTTTTGTTTACTTATGTTGACTTTGTTTTATCTTAGATTTTGTTTTAATTTGTGAAATAATTTAATATGAGATATACACAAGAACAGAAGAAATCAAGATGGGGCAAATACTTTTTCACAAAACTGTACTCATTAACAAAATTTACTCCTGTAGCTGTGTGTGTGTGTGTGTGTGTATGTGTGTATATACAATTCTATTGCAAGTCCATGTATTTACAGCCAAGCTAACCCTTCCTGACCTGTGGGATTGAGCTTGCAGTTCTCTCATTACCTGCAGCAGAGCCTTCACCTCACCCCCAATGGCCTTTTTTTTATTTTCAAACACATCCCAGCTTGCATATAAATACTCTGACTGGCTGAATCTGGCATTCTGGTTCCCGTAGAGGCCATGGCAAGGGCCATGGGGCTTGTATGAAATTGTCTAGGAAGCTAGGAGGCACAGAGCTTGGCAAGAAGTTGTGTGTATTGGGAAAATAGTTTCTCTGAGTACAACAGTGTGTATAAGGAGGGTAGTTGTTCGCTCTGCTGGAGCTAGTAACCTTGTTTTGTTGGTCTGCAAAAGTCTTGTATAACTGTCAGTGGTGTTAGTGGACATGGTAATGGAAATGTGAATGTCCTTAGAGAAGATAGAATGTTGTCCTTTCAAAGTCTATCACTACAAGAAATCCAGAGGTTTTATTTATTTATTTATGTATTTTCCCAATTCAAGCACTGCTAAGAGCTTTCAGAAATATGCAAAGAGGTTTTCTGCATTCAAAAGGTTTATCCAGCACCGTACTAGACTGCTAAAAAACTTTGTAACAGTGCCAGAATGAGTCATTAGGATCTGATTCACAGGGGATAATTTGTGCTTTCAAACTGACAGTCATGTCCAACATCCGTCTGTTTACAGGTTTAACAGTGGATGGTAGGGAACTAGCTCACTGGCCTGATATGCTCGTTCCTTGCTTTACATTTGCAGTTGAATTATAAAGACCTCAAACCTGGAGTATGGAGTGTAAGGTAGACAGATATAAGGAGAGAATACAGGTCCAGACATGGAATAAGAAGACTAAGAAAGCATTTTTACAGCCTTGTTAGTCAAGTTCTTCGTGAGTTTTCTACCAGGGATGATGGAAGGTTGGAGTCTGCTCCCCCCGGCTGCTCTCCAGCTCACTGCTTTTTAATTAAGGAAGGGTATGAGGGGACAGAGGGGAAAACAGCATGTTGACTAGCCTCTGGAAATTGAATTGCATTATGTTGTGCTAATTTATGCCTCTGTTTGTGAGTGTCTCATTGTCATGGCCTATTTTGTCTGCTGTGTTGCGACTAAAAGAAAGGTTTTGCCCTCTTGAATCATGACAACACATTTTTGTGTATACTGTGTTATACACAGTGTAGTCTAATCTAAATTATGGCTTAGAGGGAATAAAGGGGTGACATGATATGTTTTCAGTTTATCACAGTAAGATCACGGACAGACACAGTTACTGTTAATTCATGGAATGATAGGCCAAAAAATAGAAATAAAATTTTCTTTCTTTCTTTCTTTCTTTCTTTCTTTTTTTTTTACTGTATATTACTTTATATACATATATCTTTGATCAGTGAAACTAATTTTGTCGGTCACATGTTTAGAAAGCCTAACCATGTGACTGTTTTGGAAACTTATAATAAAATAATGAATAAATAAAATAAAATAACAATTGAACAACAACAACAAAAAAGGCTTTCTGCGGTTTGGGTACATTGTCAACTGATAGCAACAAATAAAGTAAGTGATGTGGGGAAATTGTGACATTAATAACATGAAATAAGTTTAAACATAATAGGTAGTTATTAGCACAAATTGTGAACTACTGCCCAGGTTATCCCACTTTAAGCAGAGAAAAGACTTGTAGTGACTATCTTTATTGTCTCCAGTCACCTGGCACCATTCCATCCAGGTGGCGTTGACACAGGCACGAGCATCTGGGGAGCTGCCTCCATTTCTGCATATGAGTGAACCGAGGTACTTGAATTTTTCCACTAACTTCAGGTTTTCTCCATTGGTGCTGATGGTTCCATTGGTTTCAGGACCACATTCCATAAATTCTGTCTTCTTGATGTTCAATCAAAGTTCGAATTCACCAAACTGTCATTCCATTGCTGCACTTTCTCCCCCCGAGAGCCAATCAGCAATGAACATTTGATATTCAAAAATAACTCGCCCTGTCCTTTTTGAGTTAATGTTGAGTTAATGTAGGTTTCTCGATTTGCTGAAGCTGAGTGTTTTAAGTTTTGCTATTGTGTTTTTGTGTTAATGGGTTTTGCACTTACAAGCCACCATAAAATTCTCCTCCTGGAAGTGCTTGCCAACTACCACAAACACCACACCTCCTCCTGACCTGTGGGCTTGAGCTTACAGCTCTCTCATTACACCTCAAATGGCCATTTCTATTTTAACCACAGTTTTTCTTCAAGCACAATCAGGTATAATATTAGATATTAATAACATGATGTTAGATAGCTCATTCCTGTAGGTCTCATTCTTGGTCTGATCTCCACTATTAAACTAACTTGATGATACACAGAAAAATTTCTAGAACAGTTATCTCCTTCAAGCACTTGGGATCCTTCTAGAGTTCTCTAAATATCCCTAGTTATGCACGTGTGTGTGTGTGTGTGTGTGTGTGTGTGTGTGTGTGTGTGTGTGGAATGGATTGCCATCCCATCCAGGGTGTATTTCTGCTTTTGCCCAATGTTCACAATCCACCAAAGGCTCCAGATTACCATAACTAGGACAAAGTACTTACAGAAGAACAAACGAAAGTAGAAACACACTTACTCAATCACTCATTTAAAAAGTTGACCTAGCACTGGAGTTTGCCAAAGTGTAATAAATAAATTTATATGTGCTACTGTTATTCCTATCCTCTATAACTAACCAACAATGCTGCCATTATTGTTATTTTTTCTTGTTACTTCAACAATAATGAAACATGAGACAATTATATGTTGTAATGAAACAAAATATTAAATACTGAATAAACATTATTCGTAGACCTATCAATTTATATTATTTTATATATTTATACAAGGCTGCATTTTACTTTACTGTGCAGAAAACAAATATTAAAAATTATGCAACCGTTAGTTCCAGGTACACAAATTTGATTGGTCAAGCAGTGTTCCAAGAGTGCTTATATTTCCTATAACCATACTGGGACGTTTTACTGTTTTTATCACTCCAATTGTCTGTGTTCCCCACATAACGTTTCACTTCCTAGTTTGAAATGTTTACTACAATAGTGTTAGCGACATCATCAGAAAACATGGCAAGCAATATTTTGTAGGAATATAACTTATGACTTAAAATATGAAAGCTCATCAGATGAATATGAAAAGGAAGAAGGGATGCAATTAATGGGAATGTACAAATCAGTGTGAGGTAGCTAATCAGTTAGCCGATGGGCTATAAAATGAGCGTGGCTTCTTTGAGATCTATTTCCGCTAGCAGAGCAAAAATAAACAGAACATTTGGCCATATTGTGTCCAAAATGTCACTTAATTAATATTAATTGAAAGCATTTACATTTATTGGAGTCTATTTTAAGTTTTCAGCACCATACCTACAGTGGGGGAAATAAGTATTGAACGCATCGACATTTGTTTCAGTAAATATATTTCCAATGAAGCTATTCGCATGAAATTTTCACCAGACATCAGCATTAACTCAAAACATTAAAGTCCATAAATAAAGTTATGTGTAATAAAGTGGAATGACACAGAGAAAAAAGTTTTGAACTCGATAAGAAAAAGTGGTTCTCCAAGGAAAGGAAAGGCAAGGAACCAGCTGAAATATGTAAGTAATTATACCCCATATCTGTGCAAATTAATATCAGCTGGGTTAGTAAATTGATGGTCTATAAAAAGGCTTTTTGTTACCAAGGCGTCACACAGGAAAGATCTCATGATGGGTAAAAGCAAAGAGCTCTTCCAAGACCTTCGCAACCTTATTTTTGATGGAATCGGATATAGACATATTTCAAAACGTCTGAGTCTTCCAGTAAGCACCACTGAAGCCATTATCCGCAAGTGGAAGCAACATCACTCGGTCATCAACCGGCCACGCACAGGAGCTCCTCACAAGATTTCTGTAGTCAGGGAGTGAGAAGAATAGTCAGAACAGTAGCCTAAGAGCCAAGGACCACACGGAAAGAGCTCCAGAAACACTTGGAGGCAGCAGGTACCATCGTCACAGAGAAAGCAATAAGTAATGCACTCCACTGCTCACGCTCATACCACGAGTTTACTAAAGAAAAGGCATGTCGAAGCTTTTTTTAAAGTTTGCTACAACTCATTTGGACAAGCCTATGAAATTCTGGGAGAGTGTAGTCTGGTCAGATGAGAGCTAAATTTAACTTTTTGGCTGTCACACTACACACCATGTTTGGAGAAGAAATCGCACTGCACATCACCCTAAAAACACTATACCAACAGTGAAGTTTGGAGGTGGAAGCATCATGGTGTAGGTCTGTTTTTCATCGCATGGTACTAGCAGACTTCATATAATTGAAAGAACGATGAATGGAGCCCTTTACCGGGAGATTCTTGAGAAGAATCTGCTGCCATCCACCAGGATGATGAAGAAGAGACATGGGTGGACCTTCCAGCAGGACAAGGATCCAAAGCATATAGCAAAGGAAACTCCCTATTGGTTTCAGAGAAAAAAAAAAATCAAGGTGTTAGAATGGCCCAGTCAATCACCTGACTTGAATCCAATTGAACAAGATTTAAAGACAATATGTTTAGAAGAATGGGCCAAAATCACACCTAAATACTGTGGCCAATTAATTTCTTCAAACAGTAAGCACCTAGAAGCTGTCATTACAAACAATGGCTTCTCCACTAAGTATTAAATAAATTTCAGTTAGTGTGTTCAGTTAGTGTGTACTTTTTTTCCTGTCATCCCGCTTCATTACACATAACTTCATTTATGGACTTTAATGTTTGGATTTTTTTTTTGTGTGTGTGTGTGTGTGTGTGTGTGTGTGTGTGTGTGTGTGTGTGTGTGCATTTCTTGAGTTAATAACAAAGTCTGGTGAAAATTTCATGTGAATAGCCTCATTGGAAATATATTTACTGAAAAAAATACGTTGATGCATTCAATACTTATTTCCCCCACTTATTTCCCTTAAATTCAATGGTGGAGAATTCAACAAATTAATCTAAACAGCTCATTTTCCCTACAATAGTGTGATTTTTAAATCATCACACTTCTACAACAGTATACTATCCCTCTGAGATTATCCACAAAAACAAGAATGCATTTTGCTCATAAAATGTTTTTGGCAGGTGCAATACTTTAGGGTATCCACATCAGAAGTCAGTGCAGAAGCTCCAATAAGAAGTAGAGTAAAAGAATGAGGAGACACAGCAGTACAAGTGTGTCTAGACATTTCATTTTTTAATTGTATTGTATCAATTTAAACTGACCACTATTGTCAGGATTCACTGGTTTTCCATGCCACTTTGTATCAGATGTAGATGGACAGCCATGAGGCAGTGTTAATTTAACTTGACATAGTGATAACTAAATCTACTTCTTTCAAAGAGTCAAAATGTCAGAGCTGTAAGCAACATGATCCAAATTAGATTTGAGTTTTGTATCTGATCCTTGTCAAATGCATAGAGAGCAAGTGAAAATAGAGAAATTGACATTATTATTTGAAGTGATGAAATATTCATACAAGGGATTCAATTGGAACATTCAGTTCTTTGTTATTACAGTAAAACAAAGCTTTGAGAATAGTCCAAGGTAAATAATGTAATAAATATATGGAATATTCAGCCAGTATGTTCAGGTTGACAGTGATACTGGTCTTTGTTTTACCGTTTGGGGAAAGTTGTACTGTTTTTCTGAAAAATAACAACAGCAAAAAAAAAAAAAAAAAAAACTTTCCATTTCAGGCCACACTCATTTTGGGTTCAAGTATGAATGCAGATACATATATGGATTTAAATGGATTTATAATGGTTAAGGTATGTGCAAAGTCACCTCATCTAAAGGTAAGGTGCGCACACACTGTTTCTCTGGTTCACGTGTTCTTGATGTCGCTGCGCAGGTACCATCAATCCTGAAAAAAGATTAGAGCATCGGAGCTGTCGTGCTGCATGCGGGGGTGAACGACATCAGGCTGCGGCAGAAAGAAATCCTGAAGAGGGACTTCGGTAGCCTGATCGAGACAGTATGCAGCAGATCCCCCTTGATGAAAATAATCGTGTCTGGACCTCTCCCCATACACAGACGTGGACTTGAAAGGTTCAGTTGACTCTTCGGCTTAAACGAGTGGTTAATATCATGGTGTAACGAACAGAATCTGCTCTTTGTTAATAATTGGAATCTGTTCTGGGAACGTCCTAGGTTGTTCTGTACAGACGGCCTGCACCCCAGCAGACAGCCCAGCAGACACCCCAGCAGACAGCCTGCACCCCAGCAGACAGATTTTATTACAAACCTGGTTGTTTCTCTAGATAATGCATTAATCGTTGGTGATTTTAATATTAATTTTCATAACCCAAAAGACCATCTGAAATCAGCTGTTCTAGATTAAATAGGGGTCAATCAGAATGTCATAGGACCCACTCATAATGGTGGTCACACTCTTGACCTGATATTAACATATGGATTAAATATAGAAAATATAGTAATGCTTTCAGTCTGAAGTTATCTCAGGCCATTATCTCATCTTGTTTAAATTATGTACTGATCATAATATTTGAACCCGCCATGCTACCACGTAAGACGTACATTCACGTCACCTACTTCGCCGAGTTTCATCAATAACCTCCGAAACATCAATTATATTTGGATCACTGTCTGATCCCAAAGAACTTGATCAGGCGACTGAATGCTTAGAGTCAACGCTCACCTACATGCTAGATAAGGTAGCTCCATTTAAAAGAAAAATAATTAGAGAGAAAAAGCTAGCACCCTGGTATAAACATGTACCTTAAAACAGACCACTCAACAATTAGAACATAAATGCTGTCAAACCAAATTGGTAGTATTACAAACAGTGTAGAAGGAGAGGCTTCCGAACTATAGAAAATCTCTTAGTGCTGCTAGATCAGTCTATCTCTCCACCTTAATAGAAGAAAACAAAAACAATCTATTCAGCACGGTAACAAAATTAACTAGGAATATGTCTAACACAGAAACAGGCACACAATCATTATATAGTAGCGATGATTTCATAAATTTTTTCATTAGTAAAGTTGAAAATATTAGCTGTAAAATTCAGACAATTAATTTAAAAGCAGACAGTCTTATAACTAACCCTGTAGATGATAATATAGCAATATCAGATCAATGGTTAGAATGTTTCACTCAGCTTGGAGAGACCAAACTAATTTCATTAATGTCTTCAGCAAAATCATCAACTTGTATACTTTATAAGATCCCTTACCCACATGTTTTTTTTTTTCAAACAGATTATTCCAGGAGTAATCGAACCCCTTCTAAATATAATAAATTCTTCCCTTAGCACTGGCTATGTACAAAAATCAGCAGTTATCAAACCCCTGATTAAAAAAACTTGACCTCGATCCCTGTCAATTATCCAGCTAGAGGGCAATTTCAAATCTCCCCTTTATCGCCAAGATCTTGGAAAAGGTTGTAGCACAGCAGCTATGCTTGTGCCTACATAGGAATAACATTCATGATTTAGGTCTCATCATGGCACAGAGACAGCACTGGTTAAAGTGGTAAATAACCTACTACTGGCCTCTGATCAGGGTCGTCTCGTTGCTTGTGTTACTTGACCTTAGTGCAGCTTTTGATACTATTGATCATACTATTCTCCTTCATAGACTAGAAAATGATGTTGGCATTAAGGGAACGGCCCTCTCATGGCTGAGGTCTTATTTGACTGATCACCATCAGTTCGTAGATATAAATGGCAACTTCTGCATGCATACCGAGGTAGAGTTTGTTCCACAAGGTTCTGTTTTAGGCCCACTATTTTTTACTTTATATATGCTACCTCTGGGTCAAATTATTCGTAAACATGGAATTAGCTTCCACTGTTATGCTGATGACACACAGCTGTATGTTTCAGGAAAGCCAGACAACAGACAGCAGCTTAACAAAGTTGAGGAATGTGTAAAGGACATTAGACATTGGATGCTTATTAAGTTCCTTCTACTTAATTCTGACAAGACAGAAGTACTTGTACTAGGGACCATATGCAGCTAGAAGTAAGCTTTCTGATTACATAGTAACTCTGGATGGCCTTTCTGTTTCATCATGTGCAGCAGTAAAAGATCTTGGTGTGATTATTGACCCCAGTCTTTTATTTGACGCTCATGTAGAAAATATTACTTGGATAGCCTTCTTTCATCTCAGAAATATTGCTAAGCTAAGAAATGTAATGTCACTACATGATGCAGAAATATTAGTTCAGGTTTTCGTCACCTCTAGACTGTAATGCCTTACTGTCTGGATGTTCCAGTAGGTGCATAAACAAACTCCAGTTAGTCCAGAATGCAGCTACTAGAACCAGAAAGTATGACCACATCACCCCTAGCTTATCCATACTGCATTCACTCCCAGTAAAATTTCGCATTGATAATAAAATACTACTATTGACCTTTAAAGCACTGAATGGTCTCGCATCACAGTACCTGAGCGAACTTTTGGTCTTTTATGATCTGCCATGCCTACTTAGATCAAAAAGTGCAGGATATTTGTTAGTAACTCGAATAGTGAAGGCCACACGTGGGTAAGAGCTTTCTCTTACAAAGCCCCACAGTTATGGAAGAGCCTTTCAATTAGTTTTTGGGACTCAGACACAGTCTCAGTGTTTAAGTCCAAGCTTAAAATGTATTTGTTTACTCAAGCTTACCATGAATAGACTTTCTTTTATGCAACGTACACAGTCTTATCCATTACGGGATAGTAAGCATACCTAAAAATCTCTCCCTCTCTTTACCTCCCTCTCCTTCCCCAAGCAGTGCAGCCTGGAGACTGCTGAGGATGGTGACACTTGAAGTACCATGAAAATGGTTTTGGACCTCAATTTCACATGGACAGTTGTGCTATGGTGCTGGAACTATGGTTGCTGCTGTGGCCTTAGGACTGTATTTACCACAGTTGCACTTAAGTGTTCTTTAGTGAACAGTGGATTAGTTCATCAAAGCAGACTTCATATATAAACCATAATGAATTTCCCATTACTTTCACACTATCTGTTACCCAGATGAGGTTGGGTTCCATTCTGAGTCTGATTCCTCTCAAGGTTTCTTCTTCATATCAGCTTAGGGAGTTTTTCCTTGGCACTGTTGCCACGGGCTTGCTCATTAGTGATAAATTAACACATTTAAAATCTGTATCCTGTGTTTACATGTTTCTGTAAAGCTGCTTTGAGACCATGTCAATTGTTAAAAGCACTATACAAATAAAATAGAATTTAATTGAATTAAATTAAGCAAAAGCCACTGTGCTAGCATTGGGAAGCCTTACTGAGTCATTTTAGGTCAAATGGCAACTAGGGAGCATTTATACATTAGATGCACAAGTCGGTGACAGTGGTCAGAATACCACTGGATTTGTTACAATTATCATATTCCATAACTGTCCATACTGTTAAGCTATTTTGGTAACACTTACAAGACTGTTCCTTAATTCATGTTTAAGTACTTCTTAACTTATCAGTAAGTAATCACATTATCATGGTAGTCACTCGATAATTGCTAATCAGTCTGATAAATTATGCTGACTAAAGGTTAATGATTCAATAACTAAAATGAAATTACTAGGCTGACACAACTGTAGTGACTTATTTTCCATTTTTGAACCACTGCATTATCTACATGTATCATTGTCTAATTAAGGAACCATACTGCAATGTGTTATCACTATCTCTACAGGAAACAGATCAAGTTGAGATACTGCTTGTTATTAAAGTGTAAAAATCCTAAAGTTGTTAAATCCCAAATAAACTGGCTTGCAAACTATTGTGGTTTGGTTATTTTCCAGAATCTTAATTTTTGAAGCTATGCATCTTGTGAATTTCTTTAACCCTAACGCTACTCTATTGTGGACCAATATTTCAGTATCGAGAAACTATTTAGTATCATAATCGTGTCATTTAGTATGGCGTCTATTTCTATTTAAATGTGTCTAATAATGAATAGCATGTTATTTGGCAGCTGGATAAGGTAAAGTACACTGGATGAGAATCTCTTATAGTCTGGACATCTCCACACTGGACATGTCTCATATGGCACACCTGGCACATTTTTACACATACACAGGTCACTTAGTGTACATACATGTGTACATTTATACACCTATACAGATACATGCATACATACTCATGTCTATTTTTGTATGTCTGTATTCTCCCAAACCCCCTGTTATTTTGTCTGTATAGTGTATTTATTGTTTCTGAAAGGCACGTACTTTAGAGTAACAGTATTTCATTCTCTCACATTTGTTTTTTTTTGTTTGTTTTTTTTTTGCTGTTCTGTCTCTAGCTTTTTTTTATTTTATTTTATTTTTTTAGATCTACTGTATATTTCAGGCTATCAGGCTGTGCTCACATAACAGCATTTTCTCATGAGCATAAAAGCATTTTCACTGGGCTACCCGGTGAAGCTATAAGTTCAAGAACACCTTCATCAATTAAAAAAAAAGGAAAAGTAGTAAATTGAGTGCTCTTGAGTTCAAATCACAACATTGCCAACTTACCACTGTTGGGCCCTCAACTACTTATAATTATACTATATAATTATACAATATTCTGTCTCAGTTGTAAGTTCATTTAGATAAAATCATCAGGCAAATGTAGATATTGAAAGTATACAGCATTCACACATTCACATATAATAACCTGACTGAGATGTTCTAATGCCTTGTATATTGTTCTAATATCTAGCATGTCTATAATGTTCAAGGATCTAGTTAGATGACCATCTATTAAACCATTAATAGAAATCTGTTTGTTTCCAAAGGAATATAAATTCCACATAAAATAAATAAATTAATTAAATAAATGTATTTATTTATTTATTTATTTATTTATTTATTTATTTATTTATTGTGTAGTATATTACTTCAAATATTTACCATTTTCTGTGTGTTTTCATCAGAATGATTTCCTCATAAAATGCCATTCATCACAGTTAACTGCCAAAGTAAAAGCTTGTAAAGCTTCTTAATTCTGTAATGGGGTTCCTGTTGTGTTTGTTGATGGTAATGATGATTTAATGCACCCTGAATTTGTACACAGTATAGTATCTGATTGATAAACAAATTATTGTCTCAGACATCAATCTGATTGTCTTGCAACTCGATACAGTGCAGAAATCCTCCAGCATCTGTCTGCATGTTAAATGTACATTCAGTACAGCCATGGCTGTAACTGACATGTCCTGGAGTATTAAAGATGCAGTAATGCTGACTGTATTTTTTGTCCAGTGTTCTAATGAACTGCCAACACACCGATGACCTGTGCGCAGACATTCTAACATTTCACAGGGCACCTGCTTGATGATAACTAAATAAATGATTGAAGATACAGTATATTGAATTAATGAAAGAATGAATGAATGAAAAATACACCTGTCAGTTGAGTTTTGCAAGTTGAATAAAGATTTGAATGTTTCTGACTCTAGTGTGTTAGAAACAGCTTTCAGAGCCTTAGTATTCCCTAAACACAATTTGTCCTTAATTATTTGAACCGATTAATCTAATCTTCTGCCTCCCTAATTTGTCAGTTTCACTCAGTGACTATTGAATGTTTAACAAAATGAATTTTCTCCCATTTAATTTGCCTAAAACCAATTGGTGTGAAAACATCCGTAAGTACACGGACACTCTTCATGAGCAAATTAGCTTCTGTGTAGATAAACTAATGTTTTCTGATTACTGTAACAGCATTTGTCACTCAGATATACCATTACATGACACAAGACAGGCATGTATTACGGTTTGAAACAATTAAAATCTGCTTTTAAAAATACATAGCACTGTTAACCAACATGACATTTTTTTACAGAGCGCACTTTTTGACAGCCTATGGAGATGCCTATTGGCTTTGGGCTTTTTTGAATTGAATAGCTTTTCTTGCTCTTTTCTATTAAAGCACCATGCACAGACCCCCAAAGCAGTGGCCTTTAGCTAACACCTTGAAAGCTCTACAGTGAGGACTGTGACTGCATTCACCTTAGGCATATGGGAATTTAATAAAAAATGTTTGAAGGTAACTTTGCTTGAGGCAGAGAAGTTACAATGCCTATTGCTTATTATGTGACTAATGCTTTTGCAAACTTTTATGTTTAGGTCAGAAACATCACAGCCATAATTCATAACCATAACCAATTCATAATAGTTAAGTTTTTAATTGAAAATAGAACAAAAGTACAGACAATTTTTCAACATATATAATAATATAATAGTCAATGCACTGTATATTGCTAAGAAGTGAACAGAGCTGGTGTGGTTTTGGTTATATGGTTATGTTATATGGTTTCAGACTTTGTATCTGATTGTTCAGAATGTTTTGGAAAATCACAGGTTTATGATACACTTCTTCAGATACGTTATTGTTTCTACAGTAACAGGTCATTCACAGAGACCAGTGAATGAGTGAATACAAATACTAAAAATTTATATTGTTTAAACTGTGTTGTTTTTTTTAAAACAAAGAAAAATGTGTAATCATTAATATGAGGCTTGAAGCTTTCTGGAAGGAGACGTTTATATAACTTAAGAAGGAGTCTCCAGAGTCACTGTTTTGTAACAGTCAGAGATAAAGGGTAAAGCTGTAAATGTTTTACACTACAGGAAAGTCTTCAGGACAGTATGTGGCTTCTGGGAGACATGTTTATATATATATATATATATATATATATATATATATATATATATATATATATATATATATATATATATATATCTCATTATCTTTATAAAAGGGAACAAAAATATATATTTTTTAATGTTTTGGCCTTCCATCCACACTGAGATGCCATTTTTGTCCAGTGAAACGTCTTGGTTACGCATGTAGCCCTGTTCCCTGAGAAGGGAACGGGACGTTACATGAGCTTCACACTGTGGGAAGTGCCCTCACACATGACCGGTATTTGAAAGCTGTGTGAAATCCTGCCTATTTATAGGCTTGCTGTGGTTAGGTGACTTGGCAATTTTGCACGTTGCGTGACTATAAAATGGCTCCTGTCATCAGCCTCTGTTATCTGGAGCGAAGACGCAATTCACATGGCTCAGTATGACAAATCCACGCAACATCTTGTTCCTTTCTCAAGGAACAGGGTTACATGCGTAACCCAGACGTTCCCTTTCAAATGGAACTCAATGTTGCGTTAGCTTCACGCTGTGTGAATAAGAATACCCACTTCATCATACTGAGGGCATGGTCTGTTCAAAAAATATCCGAGCCTGAGGCTCAGTGCAAGACAATGGAGCAGAGGATGGAATTCAGGGCCAAACAGTAATATGGAATGAATGTGTGTGGCGTAGACCACCTGGCCACAGCACACACATCCTGCAAGGGTACCCCTTTGGACAAAGCCTTCGCAGAGGCGACCGCCCTAGTGGAACGAACCTTTGTGCCCAGAGGCGTAGTGAAACCGCACACCTCATAAGACATAGATTGCTTCCACTATTCAATTAGAGATGTGTTGCTTCAACACAGCATCACCTCTTCTTTTGCAACCAAAGCAGACCATCAACTGCTCCAATTCACGCCACTGGCCGGAGCAGTGGATGCAAGTACAGAGAGCCCTTAATGGACAAAGGAGATGCAATTTCTCTTGTTCTGGTATAAGGAAGAGAGGAGGGTAGAAAGCCTGCAACACTACTGGCTAGGCAGCAGATGTAGGTACTTTAGGAATATAATCCAGCCTAGGATATAGGAAGGCCTTGGCTAATCCAGGGGCAAAGTCAAGGCAGGAAGGGGCAAGAAAGAGAGCTTGTAGATCTCCTACTCACATGAGAGATGTCAGGGCCAGCAGAAGAGCTACCTTTAGAGTCAGAAGCATGTGAGGCTGACTCTAAGGGCAAAAATGGGGCACCTGACAGACCTTCCAGGACCACAGAAAGGTCCCAGGAAGGTATGCATGGTCTGCAGATGGGCCTCAGCTGCCTGACCCCATGGATAAATCTAGATGTTAGAGGATGTTGCCCCACAGAGGCTCCATCAATTGGGGCATGGCTGGCCAAAATGGCAGACACGTAGACCCTGATTTTAGAAGGAGCCAACCCTGCTGTGAAACATCAATGTAAGAGTTCCAGGATTGTAGCCATTGTGCAGTTTACTGGGACACCTTAAAATGTTCAGAGCACGTAGGCATCATCACATAACACTGATTACTCTCAGGGATTTCATCCTTGGAGGAAACCCACAACTTTTCAGCCATGACTGAAAAGGTTTCATGTGCAATAGTCCCAATGGTAGGACATTGGCTGCTGCTCCCAGAAGCCCCAACAGTCTCTCGTAGAGACTAGAGGGGACAGCTTTATTGCTCAATGTTGATAAGAATGACCCTACATGTGTTGTGGTTAGAAACACCCTCATTGTAGTAGAATCTCATATAACGCCTAGAAAAGTTGTCCTCTGCACTGGAGAAAGCATACTCTTCTTGGGTTTCAACCTGAGCCCCAAGCTCCTCATGTGGGTGAGAACAACATCTCAATGTTGAATCACCAGTTCCCTGGATCACACTAAAATTAACCAGTCATCCAGGTACTTTAGTACATGGATGCCCTGGGGTCGTAAGGGAGCCAGAGCAGCATCCATGCCCTTCGTGAAGGTGCAAGTGGATAAAGCTAGACCAAAGGGAAGAACCTGATATTGGTACGCTTTGCATCCAAACATGAAAGTCAGGAACTTTCTGTGACAGGGCACCATTTCTATGTGGAAATATGCATCTTTTAGATCTATCATCACAAACCAGTCCTCAAACTGAATCTGTGGAACAATAAGTTTGAGCATCAACATCTGAACCTGTATGTCCAAAGAGTACAGTTCAGATGACACAGATCTAAAATTGGCTGCAGACTCTCATCTTTTTTGCAGACCAGGAAATAATGGCTGTAAAAACCTCTCTCCCTCAGGGAATGGGGTACATGTTCTATGGTCACTTTGTCCAAGAGGGACCTTAATTCCTGCACAAAATCAGGCTCTGCTCTGTGCTGACTACTGTGGTGAGCACACTTCTGAACTGGGGGGGGGGGGGTCGAGCTCTGAACTGGACCTGGTAACCCTTTTCTACAGTGGATATAACCCATTTAGACACATTTGGCAGTATTTTCTATGCTGCCAAATAGTATTTTAGAGATGTTAACTCTTCCACATTCTGTTGGAGAGAAAGCATCAGATTTCCGTTGGCCTGTGACGGCTCGCTGACCAGAGAAGACTGAAAACTTGGGATGGCATTGGTTTGGGGAGGCCCTACAGTAATACTGGGGGCTAACTGCCCTAACAACCTCATGTCCCCTGATACTTCCCTCCGTGACCCATCAGGACCACTCGTTGTTTTCCTGCTTGCTATTTATTATCATTCTCAGATCAGGCCTACCAGAAGGTTGCAACTGTGGCTCCCTGTTCCCCCGGTTCTCCAAACACACACACCTTTTATGGCCCAGTCTAGGTTGGGCCACACAGAGTAACCAGCTCAGGATTCAATTGGATTGATCTTTAAATAAGGGAACAACAACACAAACAAGGTTGTGTGAAAAAGGTTGTGGTATATTGTAACAGACAATATATACATATAATTGTACAAATTAACCAAACCAGGCACAACTTCAGGGTGGGCCAAGGCCAAAATAATAAACAAAAGAATTCTATTGTTTAGGTAGCTAGCTTACCTAAAAGGAAAATAAAGAAAATACAAGTAGTCTTCCCTAACTACCTAAGCAAAGAAACAGAGACCAAAGGAACCCTCTCCCAAAAGAAATGGCAGCCACACCCCTACTGCCGGTGAACCAAGTGAACATATATACAAAAGTGAAGAGAATACACATAAACAGATTTAGGGATAACCAAACTTGAAATCAAAAACCAGGCCAGTCAAAAAGTCGAATACCAAAACAGCAGTCAGAAAATAGCATACAACCGAACACAATCTCTACGCACACCAAACACATGAAACCACCTCCAACATCCCACACATTCTCACGCCGTCTTCCTTAAATATGGCCACCAATCTGTGAGGTCATCCTGGGAGGCGGGTGCAAGGCAGGCTAGGGCAGGCTGAAAAGTCTGGAAGGGAGATCGGACCTGCACACAAAATGTCACAGAACACAAAACTTCCCGTCCCGAGATAACAGGTTGTAACACACCTTTTGTTCCTCCCTCACACTTGTGCTGGCCCGGCCTCCACTTGTGGATGCCCAGGCAAAAGCTACACGACATGGAAAAAACTGGCCAACGTTTGCTGTTTTAACCATGCTGCCAAACAGGCCAGAAGGTTCAAAACTTGTCGTCCAGCAGGGAGATTTTATCCTTATCGCCACCACTGAGAGGTTGAGCCACAGGTGCCTCTCTGCTGCAACCAAGCTACTCATTGAATGGCCGATATTACGGGCTGTTTGCTTGGTCACCCGAAGAGACAAATCCGTGGCAATGCTCCGCCACTGCCTTGGGCCTAATTCTCTCCCCGCTGTCGTGCTCACTCAGCAGTTCTGCTTGGTAGGTCTGCAACACTGCCATTGTATGCAGTGACCCACAAGCGAGACCCGCTTCCGCATTGGTTTTGCCAACCAACACCAAGGTGGCCTTACATGGCTTGGATGCCCCCCCCCCCCAATTTCCTGCCATCAATGAAGCTCGCAAGCACCTCCTCCACCTTTGGCATAGCCAAATGTGCTGTTTATCCCCACGATGGCTGAGTAATCTGAAGTCACGGGGTTATAAACACCGCCAGTGCATGGTTTTCCCTAGAAGCGCGAAATTTCATCATGCACATGTGGTGTGAGGGAGATTTATATTCACGGGGGATATAACACTCTTCTAGCCTGCTATGAGCCACTTCCTCTTCCCCAGGCTGGTCTAGATTAAGTTTCTCTACAGCCCTAGTAATCACTTCAAGCAGCTCTTTATATGCTTGAGAGCTGTTTTCCGTTTTTAGTGCAATGACTTCCCCCTCTGGCTCCTCGGAGTGAGAGAGGGTGGATTGACTTTCCATACCGGAAGGAGGAGCCACGACGTGAGGTCCAAAATCTGGTGGAGTGTCAGACCCGATAGATAGGGCAAGAGATAGAGCCGCGCTCATTTCCAGCTCCTCCTCCAGATCCATATGGGATCCCCAGGACCCCACATCTGCGAGGCTCCAAAACCCAACTTCCTTCCACCGAGAAGAGTGAGAGTCACGAGTGGAGCTGCCTGATTGACTCTTTACACGGAAAGTGTGTCCTCCATGATGAAACAGAAACAAGGTATGACACTTCCTGAACTCTCTATGAGTCATACTTTTCTTTTTCTTTATAAAGAGACAGAAAAATAAAATACTATATATATATATATATATATATATATATATATATATATATATATATATATATATATATATATATATATATATATATATATATATACATATACACATGGTGGGGGAAGTCAGTATTGAATGCATGAACATTTTTTTTCAGTAGATATATTTCCAATAAGGCTATTCACAATAAATATGCTGCTATTCACAAGAAATTTTCACCAGTCTTTGGGATCAACTCAAGAAATCCAAACAATGACCTCCATAAATGAAGTTATGTGTAATAAAGAGGAATAACACCGGGAAAAAAGGTATTGAACACACTAACTGAAATGTATTTAATGCTAGTGGAGAAGCCTTTGTTTGTAATGACGGCTTCAAGACGCTATCTGTATGAAGAAATTCATCGGCCGCAGTATTCAGGTGTGATTTCAACTCATTCTTCTAAACATATTGTCTTTAAATATTGTTCAACTGGATTCAAGTCAGGTAATTAACTGGGCCATACTAAAACCTTTATTTATTTATTTTATCTGAAACCAATGGAGAGTTTCCTGTGCTGTATGCTTTGGATCCTTGTCCTGCTGGAAGGTCCACCCACGTCTCATCTTCATCATCCTGGTGGATGGCAGCAGATTCTTCTCAAGAACCTCCTGGTAGAGGCCTTCATTCATCGTTCCTTCAATTATATGAAGTCTGCCAGTATCATGTGGTGAAAAACAGCCCCACACCATGATGCTTCCACCTCCAAACTTCACTGTTGGTATAGTGTTTTTAGGGTGATGTGCAGTGCCATTTCTTCTCCAAACATGGTGTGTAGTATGAAAAGTTAAATTTTACTCTCATCTGATCATACTACACTCTCCAAGTATTTCATAGGCTTGTCCAAATGAGTTGTAGCAAACTTTAAACGAGCTTCAACATGCCTTTTCTTTAGTAATGGAGACTTGTTGGGTGAGCGTGCATAGAGGTAATGGTGGTGGATTGCATTGCCTATTGTTTTCTCTGTGACGATGGTACCTGCTGCCGTCAAGTGTTTCTGGAGCTCTTTCTGAGTGGTCCTTGGGCTATTCTTCTGACTCCCCAGTCAGAAATCTTGCGAGGAGTTCCTGTGCATGGCCGGTTGATGGCGGAGTGATGTTGCTTCTACTTGCAGATAATGGCCCCAATGGTGCTTTCTGGAGGATTCAGAAGTTTTGAAATATGCCTGTATCTGATTACATCAATATGTTTCGCAACAATAAGGTTGCAAAGGTCTTAGGAGAGCACTTTGCTTTTACCAATCATGAGATGTTTCTTGTGTGACAGCTTGGTAAAGAAAAGCTTTTTTATAGACCATCAATTTACTAACCCAGCTGATATTAATTTGCACAGATAGGGGGTATAATTACTTACAAATTTCAGCTGGTTCCTTGCTGTCCCTTGCCTTGGAATACTGCTTTTTCTTAGCGTCTTCAATGCTTTTTTCCTGTGTCATTCCACTTTATTAAACATAACTTTATTTATGGACTTTAATGTTTTGATTTCTTTATATTTCCATATTTCTTGAGTTAATACTGATGTCTGGTGAAAATTTCATGTGAATAACCTCATTGGAAATGTGTTTACTGAAAAAAAAAATGATGTGTTCAATGCTTATTTCCTGCACTGTATATATTTTAAAAATAGAGAGTAAATGAAGTCTACTTTTTGAGTGTTCATAGACATGATTGACATGCAGTCTTTCATTGAAGATAATAAGGCTGATGAGGTGGTTCACAGGTGCCGTTTTATAGTCATGCAAAATTGCCACTTCACCTGACCACGACAGGCCTATAAATAGGTGTTATTTCACACAGGCTTCAGATACTGATCACACGCAAGGGTGCTTCCCATGGTGTGAAGCTCACATAACATTGAGTTCCCTCTGAAAGGAAACTGAGCTTTTCGAAAATGCTTTCCCAAGTTTATAAATTTGAAAATGATTTTTTCTTGTAGTGTGGACTGAGATATTCAAAAGCGATTACATATTTTTAGTTATGTGACCCGTTCAACGCAAAATAAACTTGATGATTGATGATGATGTTAAAGATTAATGTCTCTTTGTACAACCTTCAAATTGTATAAACCCCAGACGGAAATGACGCAGCCCAAAGCTTCTTACATTTTTGCGCATGCACAGTTTAGGGATGTAAGTGTTTTCAGACGTTTCAGTGTGGATGAGCAATTTTTGAAAACGTTTAATAATGCCAGTGGAGACAGAAAGCATTTTAAAACGGAAATGCGGTTTTTAGATCTATGCAGATTAATCATGAAAGAAAACAGGAACTTATTTGTTTTGCAAATCTACTAGATCATCAAATGGTTCAAAAATATGATGTCATTCATAAAATAAAATGAAAAACAAACAAAAAAAAAGTAATGTGCTGAGGTAAAAGAACAAAACACACTGTCCTGATGTTGATTTATTTATTTATTTTTAATATCAGCTTCCAGTCATCCCCCCGCCCCAATTTTATTACTATGGTTTACTAAGATACACAGATAACATGTAAGTCCAATTTTGTCATAACAGCCTCTCGTGATTTAGAATTACTGGGTTACTGGTGATACACTGGGACATTTTGGCTTGAAAAATGAACTGTCTGTGTGATAAGATGAAGTTAGATGTGGCTCTCATGCCTAGCAGTTCTCCTTTCACAGTGGTCATTTATCATGTTCAATGCACTGCAGTAAATTTATCCTCCAAGCGGCTCTGCTTTCATTCTGTGGAGGGGAAGTCACTTGCTGTGCAATCACTTATGACTCTACAAACCTGTCAAATAGTGCAATGTTAAGCCACACTCGTAGACAGTACCTGCTGGTAAATAACCCCTGCTTTGTGAATACATAAGCAACACAGGCAACAAATATGATGAGATGCCAATCACTTAGAAGTGTAGGGGAAGGCCACCCTCTGGTCCAACGGCGTGGTAAAAGGCTTCTTACGTGTTACTGTGTGATACACAGTTTCCTTTATGTGATATATCAACATTTAAACTAACAATTTGTAAACAATAAATATGATCCTCTTTTTACTTTATCTGACTCCAATTATGAATGATTAAGATATTAGAATATTACATTTTAAGATAATTAAAATTCCAATTTCTATCATTACATTTATGTCAACATTTGATTATCCTATTCAACCCTTTACTTAGATTGTGCTCGTTCATTCGGATTCCATGTCACTCAGTCTCGTGCCGGCCCTGAACACACCTCTCACGGTCACAAACTCACCAGTCTTGGTCATTAGACAGAGGTAACTGACTAATACTATTTAGATGGTCACCCTTGCTTGCCCTTTTTCTAAAAAGTACTTTCTTTAGTCCCCATAGATCTGTACACACTTAATTAGAATACCATTATCTCTAGTTAGAGTTCATGACCACTACTATCCGAACAAGTCGATCAATTATACTGCTCCATAATAGTAGCTTTGTATAATCATGTCATGGTTTATCATGTACACTTAATTAGAATAATATTACAATAATCAGAGGTTAAGGCACATACTATTTATACTGGTCAATCAACGCTATGTTGTTCTAAATCAAAATTCCTTTTTTCCTTTACAGTCTAAGTACACTTAACTAAAGCCAAGTTGTTAGCCTGGACTCTAAAATCTCAGTTGGTGTGCCCCAGTGCTCCACCTAAACCTGGATTTTAACCTGTACTAACCTGGTCGCAGATTTGCATAACATGGACATATTGTAATCTGTTAGAGACAATAATTTCAGTGTAGGTCAGAATAAATTAAAATGTAATAATTTCAATAATAATTCTTAATCCAATTCAAAAGTTAACAAGCAGTATTCAATAACATATAAACATCACATAAAACACAAACAAGAGAATTAGATATGTTTACCTGGCAATGAAACTACACACAACAATTGTGGAAGAGATCTGTCTGCAAATTCCCTGAATCTTTTGCTAGCTTTCCCTAAATACTCAGATTCTCTGTACTTCCACCAAATGGTTTTGTTTGTGATTATAATTTGGACCCACTATTCAGGGGGTTGGCATTTGTGATTGCTTTGATGTCTTTGGAAGGATGTACCTTATTTACATGCAGTGGTAGCAAGTGGTTAAAGGCTCTGGGTTACTGATCAAAAGGTCAGGAGTTCAAGCCCCAGCACTGACAAGCTACCACTGTTCGGCCCTTGAGCAAGGCTCTTAACCCTCAACTGCTCGGTTGTATAAATGAGATAAATGTAAGTTGCTCTGGATAAGGGCATCTACTAAATGCTGTAAATGTATTGTAATATTTACATACAGTAAAGGAGGTGATTTGCGTGAGTAACCCAGGGAAGGTATGGCATACACATTTTTTTGTATTTCTTAATGGTGGTTTGAACCACTGCTGAGGTAATGAGACCATTTTTTCCAGATGCTTTGAGACCTTTTGAATGATACTGAACATGTATAGTCAACTTCTTATTCACATTAAACATACTATCTAATGCATATAGACCTTGGGTGAGTTTAAGGCGATCTCAACACACACACACACACACACACACACACACACACACACACACACACACACACACACACACACACACACACACACACACACACACACAGACAGAGAGAGAGAGAGAGAGAGAGAGAGAGAGAGAGAGAGAGAGAGAGAGAGAGAGAGAGAGAGAAGGGTGGGGGGAGATAGAGAAGGGAGCAATGTAGAAGAACAATAGTGAGATGTGATCTTCAGTCTCCATTCAGTGTGATGCTTAGATCCAATTTCTGTGATAGAAAGTTCAAATATACATTTTTGTAAGAATCTTTTGTTTTCTCAGAGAGCAGTTCTCTCCAGGTTCAGACATCTTGGCATCAGCCTTACAGAAGTCTCCAGTGACTGTTATCTCTGAATGGATGCATTAACTTCAATGTTGCCCACTTTAACTCTTAGCATTTCTTTGGTCCAATCATTCATTAAAATGACATATTAGAATAGTAAACCCTGTGTAAAATTTTTTACAAGGCGAGTTATGTGGTTTCCCGAATCCATTAGCTTGATACGAGAGGTGGGGTATAATTTAATTTGAAAGGTTTTAAGTGGATTGAGATGGGAGAAGTTCATGTAATGGCTTCTTCAGAGTAAACTTTTCTCAACAACAGTGAGAAAAATAGACAGAAGACTGTATCTTTCTTTGCCGCACATTTATTTCACAATGAAAGCTGCGTACTATTCCTCTACTTCAACTAAACTCAGCTAAAGAGAAGTGGTGAGAGCTAAAGAGGACTTGTCTGTATGTGTCAGACTTCATTTGTCACATGGAGGAAGCACGTTTCATGCTTGAGACCACCTAAGCCTGGATCTTGACAGCTCTCTCCCTAAGGAAAGAGACTACACATGAGCTATTGAAATGCTCGAGTGTACATTGTAATTGGATGGTCTTAAGTGCTTTAACATGCAACACACTGTAGGCATAATGTATTTGGCAGTGGTTTCTGAAAGAGCTCTTCTGTGTGTGCAGTTCATAAATACATTCACAGGACACGAGAGCATGGAATAAATATTACATTAAATATAAATATACATATAAGTGTTAACAACAAGTCCTTGTTACTTTAACATTGAAAGAAAAATAAAATGTGCATTAACCTCCATCCATCCATTTTCCATACCGCTTATTCTACACAGGATCACAGAGGAGCCTAGAGCCTATCCCAGGGAACTTGGGGCACAAGGGGGCAACACCCTGGAAAGGATGCAGAATCGCACATTCATTCACACACCTATTCACACACTACAGACAATTTGGAAAGGCCAATCAGCCTGTCTAGGCAACAAGGTTGAGTGAATGCTGTGGAACACTAAAATTTTACATTTTACTGGAAAAGGATGTTTCAAGGATGAAAAGTTAAAGGCATTTTAATGCACATATACTAAAATTGTTGAAGCATTTTAATGATTATATTTCAAGGTAAAGCATAGTTACTGTCATGTACCGTGGTTGGAGACGGAAAAAGTTTCGGGTGACAGAATCCAAGCAGAATAATCCAAAGGGAAAAGACAAAGTTCGTGGTCGATAAACAGGCGAGGGTCAGGCGATCAGGCAAACAAACAAAATGAGGCTGGGCAGAAATCGAGGTCAGGGACGGAAACACTGGTCAAAAGTAATTTAGTAAACGCACGAGAAAAAGGCTTAGAGAATGGCAGAGAAACAAGTCAACTGAACATTACTTCGCAAAGTCTCTTCGTTTCCAAAGTCTCTCTTATGCTGTGGTATGAGTGTGTTTGTAATGGGATGCAGGTGTGTGTGATTAGAACTCCGGGGAAGGCGAGCGCATGCATATGTGGGAAGTGTAGTCCTCAGCAGCCATGTTAGTAGTTGGCGGTGCCTCCTGGGAAACTGAGTCATGGCTGGGCTGTGATATGACAGTTACAGCATAATGGTAGAACATGCACAAATGTTGTTGTAAAGATAACTACTACTTATTATTATTATTATTATTATTATTATTATTATTATTATTATTATCATTTTACCTTTGCTTTAAGGACATATTTGTAAATGTAAATTCATACAGATGGCACCCAAATCATGGAATCACCCAGCAAATATTTAGTAAAATGTTTATTTTTAATTATCTCTAAATGACTGCATGACTGGAAGCAGTTGAATCATCTATGCAACCAGACAATTTTTGTAGCAGAAAGCCTGAGGCTTTGACTTGACAGTGACAGTCATAATGTATAAACATGCGTTAACACATTTAATGGCAGAGTAATGTTCACGCTTTTAGCAATCTGGCTACAGGCAATAATAGGAAGTGCAACAGTTTACTATGTATGATGCAATTGTTGGAAATTCTGTTTGCTTAGTCACTTCAGCATTAAAGTGGCAACTTTTTTTTGAAGATTGCAGTGCTGAAGGGCCTTTCACACTGAGCGCAATTAAGCGATACAATTGCATGAAGTAATGACACTCTTGAATCAGAACAATAGATCCCTATGGAACTATTCACACCATGCGTGACAAAGCAAGATTTTTTTTTCAATCAGTGTGTCGATTTTTTCCCCATCGCTCCATAATAAAACGGGCCGTCCAATTATATTTGAGCTTTAGATTACGTGCCCGGAGCCACTGCTGTTGCACAAAAGGGTGATATAGGTGATGCCATAGCATAGAAAGCTGTTTTGAAAACCAGTGTAAACACAGAAGAAAACTATTCTGGACGAGAGAAGAGAATGGATGTTGAGTTCCTGTTATCATTGGTGTCTGAGAATAGAGAGCATTTTGATAAAAGTCACAGTGACTTGAGTGTTTTTTTTAGATATAGTGTATAATTGTTATCCCTTTTATACTTATATTTCCTATTCTTATTTCATCTATACATACATATATCTTATATTTTATACATTTGATTGTTAAAAACTTTTCTTTTTCTTTTATTTTATTTATGTTGCACAAATAAATAGGTTTTGTCCCACTTCTGTGTTATTGCATTATATTTCACATTATATTTCACACATTGCCTTATATTTCATTCATACTAAAACAGCTTGATGGTGCTGTTCAAAAAACACAAAAAACGTTCTGCCTCCCTTTCCGGGTAGAATACACATAAAATAAGAAATGTTAGTTTCTGTGCTTCTTAACAGTTTGTGTTGTGGTGCTATTCGCCAACATTTAAGTGATTCTTCTTCTCAGTGATCAAAGATGATAGGGTGATCAGCTGAACAGTGGGTTGCACCACGTAGTGTGCAGGCCTAAAATGCATTCTCGGTCAGCACCACCTATCGTGCAGATGTGAATTAGCTGAAGGCGATCGTTTCGCATTCGGTGTGAAAGCACCATTCGTTGGCAATTCAGTTTGCTTTATCACATCATGCTCAGTGTGAAAAGGCCTTGAGAGTTCAAATTAATAGCCACAATGTGACTGAAGTATCCACATCGTCTAATTGAATGCTGACTAGCATGATACATCAATCATATAATTCCTGTGCATCAAATTGATCTTTATGTAACAGAAGTTCTGGAATTACATAAGAACTAAAACACTTTGGGATGTGCTGTTGTAGGAAAATAATTAATGACAGGGTGGTGTGATATGGCTTGATCCATAGTGGAATGTGACCGCCCTTACCAGCCCAAAATGGATTATTTTCCACTAATAGCACATTCCAAAGTGTTTTATTAACACAGCAATTTGCCAATTATTACAATTTCTTATTTACTAATTAACAAAATTGCATACCTTTTTAATAATTTATAGTTACATTTGATGTTATGGAATGTCTGCGGGACAAGTTAGTACCTGTTATCACTTTTATCATAGCAGCTATAAACAGAAGTATACTCATTATACATGAGTAATTGTACTTTATTACACAAGTAATATTTTGGATGACTTGGACTCTACTCAAGTATTTATGAAGGACATTTACAGAAGAGAAAACAAACAAAAATGTTTTACTCCTTACATTTGTAGAAAATTTGAGATAATTATAATAGATTACAAAGCTAGAATAACAGCAAAAACACAAAAAAGGGGGGATGGAGTACATAAATAATGTAAATAATACTTCAAGGAAAATTAAAAGGAACAGACAAATAAACCATGGCAGCAAATTATCACACAGACTGAAAAATCTTCAATTTAAAATAATTCTTATAAAGCTTGGGTTATATTACTCTAGTAAGTGACAGTATGTATTCTAGCCCCATTGATCGTTGCAGTACTGCATTCTAAATGGACTATGTTATGAAATGAAAGGAACCAGAATCTTTCCACATGAATGTCAGGTGCAAACCATTGCTTTAATATAGTTGGTTTTTTTTTTAGCAGCAGTGAAACCAGACATTAACAGCCTTCTTTGAACTAATTTGAACTTATAAGAGGAATCATCATTGAGAAAAAAAAGAAACGCATCTAGGTCAAACTGCAGCTTTGTGATGTTATTTAGCACTTGAACTTGAAAATGAGATAAGACCAGACAATCCCAAAATATATGCAGAAAAGTACCTTTAGATTTAGTGTTACACAGACTGCAACTGGGGTTTGATGAAAGTTTCATCAAATATTGCTTATGTGGGGTACAATACATTTTGTTTTGAAATGAACAAGAATGTGCTACTCCTTACATTTTCACCTTAACCTTCAAATACTTGTTAAAATATGTATGTCTTTATTTGTTTGTTTGTGTGTTTGTTTGTTTGCTGGATTTACCAATGATTCATACAGCCTGACATGTCTTCTTTGGCTCACACGAAACAAAATAATTAACCACCTAGCTAAACAAACAAACAAATAAACACAAACAAGCAAGCAAACAAACAAGCATTTATGTTTAATCAGTTAAAATATTCTTGAATACTCTTGAATACTTGAGTATATTTAAACATGGATACTTTTTGACTCTCACTCAAGTCGATTTGATTGAGATTTTGACATAGTAACCGGACATTTTCCTAATTGAGGTTTCTCTGTACTTCTTTTCCATCCTGACTTCAGCTTGCAAAGTCCTCTGTCAGAAAACTCACTCACTGCTTTGACACTGGTGACTCCTTCCATAAATTTTAAATGTCTCCTAACAGAAAGCTTCACCATATCAATAATAATAATAATAATAATAATAATAATAATAATAATTATTATTATTATTATTATTATTATTATTATTATTATTATTATTATATAATATTAATACTACTACTACTACTACTACTAATAATAATAATAATAAATTGCATGGGACATTCATCATAGAAGATCCTGTGACTGAGGTGTTGCTATAGAAACATTAATATATTAGAACGATCACATTAATTTATACCTATCATTTCATTAAAAGTATGATCAGAACAGAGAAAATGTATCCACTCCTACAGATTTGAGAATTCACCAGTGCTGTGGTATAATGTAGCATATATTACATGCACAGATATCTCAAAGATTGAGAAGTTAAACATGCAGGTGAATAGTAATTTATCACTGCCATGCTGGAATTTAAATGGCATTTACTCAGAAAGGTTCATTTGTCTGGAAAATGAGACAGTAGTTCCCATGGCTATCATAGATGTAAATATTTCTGCAAAGTTTGGTTTCTCATAACTTCAATAAATGTTTACTCTTACCTACAGTGCCTTGAAGAATCAAAACAATACAAAGACACGATTGAATGAGTATGTGTTCCTGACTGCACTATGATTTGGTTTATAATTTGGTGACAAACAACCAGTTTTATAAATGATCAGTGAGATTTCCATTTTTCCTTCTCTTTGCATATAAAGTGAAAAAGTTATGCAATAGAAATCCTGTTTGCTAGCAGCAATGGGGAACCGGATTCACTTGATTTATTACATTCAGCAAAATGTACGCGGCCTGCACTTTCCATGTTTACAAATGTTCACAGAATGTGTGAAATGTTAATTTGGTGAAAAATGTGCACTTAAGCTAAATTGTATTTCTGCTCTGCCAGTTTGATTCATCGCAATAGATTGTGTTTGTTTATGACCATTTATCAAGGTTTCATCACTGGCTCGTGAGTGATCATCGATAAGTCCAATGTAGCATTGGTTCATGTCTGAATAGATTGTGTCACGGATTTCTGGAGTGCTGGAGTATTCAGCGCGCATGAACTGCCCAAAGCGCGATAGCTCACACTTCTGGGTTTTCACTGAATCTGTTTACTTTTGACGCATGTGTTTGTTTTGGTTTCTGTCCTGTCTCTGCCCATGTTATGTTATTGGTTGTTCCCATTGTCATCAGCTGTTCTTGTTTCCCTTTTTAATTAGTTTGGTATATTTAAGCCCTGTGTGTCTTTGTTCTGGGCGAAGTATCGTGTTTCTGTGTTTTGCACACCAGAACCATACCAAGCCTTTGTTCTTTGTCCTCGTTTCCATGTGTTTTTATCCTACTCTCGTCCTTGTTTCTTGGTTTCTCATCTTTGCCCTGTTTATTCCTGTTTGTAGATCTCCTGACCCACACCTGTTTTTGGACATTGATATTGCCTCATGATAGGGTCCTGTTCATGCCAGAGGTCAATGAGATGGCCTACCAAGCCATGTTCCTGTCTGAGGTCGACAGCACGGCCTCCCATGCCATGTTCCTGTCTGAGGTCAACGGCACGGCTTCCCATGCCATGTTCCTGTCTGAGGTCAACGACACGGCTTCCCATACCATGTTCCTGCCAGAGGCTTACGAAATGGCTCACCAAGCTATGTTCCAGTCAGCGACAGATGACATGGCCCACCAAGCCATGTTCCAGTCAGAGGCTGATGAGATGGCCCACCAAGCTTTGCTCATGCCTGAGGCTGACGAGACAGCCCATCAAGCTTTGCTCATGCCTGAGGCTGACATCACAGCCTCCCAAGCCAGGTTCCTGCCTGGCTTGAACTACGGCGATCATGTCCCAGAGCAGCCATCTGACCCCTGCAAGCCTGTCGCCGACTCACCACCTGCTTTCCACCTGTATGCCCCATTACAAGACAATGCCCTACCTCATGATTATGAGTTCTGTGTGGACATTGTGCCCAGAGGGGGTTTGTTGGGGTGGGGGAGGCGGTCTCTGTCACAGATTTCCCCTCACGCTAAGTGCCGGAGCATTCAGTGTGTATGAACTGCCAGAAGTGCAACAAAATGTGCTACCAGATTATCACTGACTGTGTTTATTTTTTACAAATGTGTTTGTTTTGGTTTCTGTCCTGTCTCCACCCTTGTTATGTTATTGGTTGTTCCTAGTGTCATCACCTGTTCTCATTTCCCTTTTTAATTAGTTTGGTATATTTAAGCCTCGTGTGCCTTTGTTCTGGGCGAAGTATCGTGTTTCTGTGTTTTGCACGCCAGAACCATAACAAGACTTTTTTTTGTCCTCGTTTCCTGGTGTTTTGATCCTGCTCTCGTCCTCGTTTCTTGGTTTCTCGTCTATGCCCTGTTTATGCTCATTTGTAGATTGTCTGATCCACACCTGTTTTTGACCATGATTTTGTCTCCACATTTTGGATTTGTCTGCCGGTATCTTTAATAAAAGCTTTAACTGCACTTGCATCAATCTCCAACCCACATTACATGACAGATTGCTTTAAGAAGGATTCTGAACTCCCAGGAATTTATAATTTACTACCATTACTGAACATCAAGCCTAAATGCTCCAATTTTCTATTGAAAAAATTTCTTTATTTGCACTGAAGCTTTGTATTTTATCAAGAGAATATTTCATTATGAATAAAACATAACAGGGTGTGCTGTTCAGTGATAGGGTGATATGATACTGTTAGCAAGGCAAGTTTATTTTTACATACACAATGGTAAGGCAAAGTGCTTTACATAACTAAAAGCAAAATAAATTATAAGGAGGAAATAAAATACAGACATGTAATATAGTATATAAAACATTAAAATGAGCTGCAAAGTGTAGGTACCACCCTGAAGTTAACTATTTTTTACAATAACAGAATGTCCCAAAGTGAACTGTAAGGTGTGAACTGTTTCATGTCAAGCTATTATCACATTATTTTTAGTTAATAACTTGACATAATGAGTTACTATCACATTATTTTGAGTTAGTAACTCATTTCCAGTTATTTATTTCCATTGTCTCATTGTTCGTAACCTGTTATGCTGATATAACTCTTTATTTTGATGTAGTAACATAGATGTAGTGATGTAGATATTACCAAATTAGTATCTCATCACAAGTGCTTAGTTATTTTATTACTTAATGAGTCATTATTTCAAGATATCTTGTTATTTTGACTTAATCACTTATTTCAATATATTACCTTATTATTTTAACTTAAGCCAATATTTGAAACCATTATCTCATTGTTTTGACTTAATTACTTTTTTTTAAAATACATTTTGACGTAGAAACTTGCTATTTTAACTTAATGAGCAACTATGTCAAGACATTATCTCATTATTGTGACTTGTTAACTCATTATTTTTAATTAATTACCTGAGACGGTATTTCAAAACATTATCCCCTTATTTTGACTGTCATTTGTTAATTTGACTTAGCATTTTGTTATTGTGACTTAATCACTTGTTATTTCAATATATGATCTTATTTTCACTGCTGTTCTTTTTTAACGTTACAAGCAGAATTCACTTATAGAATTCAAAATCTATTCTACATGTCCAAATCTTGCTTTCATCCTCTTGTCATTGTTTACAGCATTCAGCAGATGTCTCTGTGTCCCTTCTGCTGTGCACTTCATGCTTCATGAGAACACAGCTGTGGAAGTTGCATTGTAAAACAAAGGCTGATTTTATATTTACCGGTAATCGGCTCTTTCCTCTCCATCCAGCAGCCGCAATGCAGCACCAGCTCTGGCCCTGCCATAATTAATGCATTCTAAGTGAATGATTAATGAGGGCAGCTTTTGGAAGCAGAATGTTCGTTTCTCAAATCAATCACTTTGTATCAAACTCCTATTGCCAATTAATAATTAAGCCCACATTATGGCAGCTCTTCTCAGCAATGAGCAGAGCAGTGTTCTGCCTTTCATTCCTTTCTGTGCTTCATTGATTTGGGAGCTTGGATGACTGTAACGGAATCTGTCAGTATGAACAACTGCTTTTGGTGTTAAGAATGGTCTAGATTAGCAAATGAGCTACATTAAATTGATTAAAATGCCTGGGGTTCTCTTAAGCTAAATTAAAGACAATTACACACATTTTGTTTGTTTTTGAAAATACATTTCTGTATGTCAACAAAAAAATTACTGTGTTGCTTTTCAAATTAATACAATCAATACATAGTTTGGAATAGAGGAAAATCTGATCTTTAAATGCCAGAATAACATTTTTATGTAAGTACAACACATAAGTCCATTACATGTAAATTTAATTAAACTGAATCTACCCAATTTTTTATCCTGTCCGAGTATCTCTTTCTCACTACTAAAACAGTGGATATTTGTGATTTATTTCCCATCTGACAGAATTCAATAAGAACTACTTTTAGCCTTGCAGACCACTCAGTACATGTATTGACTTCTACATCACAGCCTCACACCAAAAAGCCCTTTGTGTACTTTCACTACATAAGTGGTTCTAACACTTTTTGCAGCCAAGGACCCCTTTAACTGTCAAATAAATCCCATAGACCCATAGACTGTCATAAATCCCCTTTTGTAAAGAATTATTTAACTATTCAAATATTAAATTAATTATTGACAGGAGTGAAATTTAATGAACTACATGTACTGTAATTACAGTATAGTGCATTTTTCACTGTAACTGTACTGTCACTGAATGTAATTAATTAATAATTAATAGTATTTTTACTTGAGTTTTTTAAAGTAAAATATACAATTTTGTTACATTTATTTTAATGACCCTTACAGAGTATAAAAATGCATTTAACCCTAATACAGTGTGTGCAAATTTTTAATAAATCAGTTTCTATACTCAATCATAATAAAAACAGTTTCCTGCTGAATGTCTATACTTCAAATGCTTCATCAGAAGTAGCAATGTCTGTGACCGTGAGGACAGATTGTCATTCCTTAGCCCAATTTATCAGGTATCTTCAATTTTAAATGCTTTCTGAGGAAACAATGTTAAATCATCTGCAAAATATATGAACCAAAATCCATGGAGATATCAGCATTTCATAACTCAATATCTACATCCTGTGGAAACATGTACAGGTAAGCCATTAGCTAGCTCAGTTAGCCAGATTTCCAATGTTTCGTACCCTTTTAATTATAGCTTAACTATAAACCTAGCAAGCTACTGAAACCCCAAAAGCAATTAGGTAAGTTTGCTAGACAACTTATGCTACCTTTCTTTATATACTGTTGATAATAGAGGTGCTGTTCACTTCAGCATAGCTCACTTGGTTAGTTAACATAATTATTTAAAGCTGCATTCCTTGGATATAGAATGTTTCTGGATTAGCGGTGTCAATTTTACACATTTAACAACTAATTTGTGAAGTAACTTCTCAAGTAGATTTCACCAGATGACCGTGGGTACAGTACGTCACACTCAGCTCCCTAGTTCAGTAGTCTGGGCAATGATCAGGGAGTCAGCCATATTAAGGGATGTCTCAAACACAAAAGCCTTCCAGTGCACTGGAACATTCGCTCCTCAAAAAATCCACAATGCACCGCAAAATCCAGGGAGCATTGATGCTCACTGTGTTCGCTTAATGAAATGACGTTATGTTATCTGAAGCCTCTCAGCTCGAAAAAATCATGGACAGACTCTACGCCAACTTCGTCTACAAATGTAAGTAGCTTGTTATCATTGTTGTAGCACTCAAATGATTACTTACATTAGAGATTTTTTAATGTATTTGATGTTCTATATACGGTTTGTTTGAGTCTAAAGAATTTTAAGTGTTTAACGATTTTCTTTTTTTACAAATCCACTAGCTAGTGTATGATTCTGCTTGATGTATCACAACAGAAATGCATGTGATTACAAACAAAATTATATGACATATAAAACTTAAATATTTTTATGTTTGTAATATTTGGTGACGTTTTACAATGCGGGTTTATAGTCATGTCATTGGAAATTGGGTTATCAGTGTCCCAGTGTGTAGTGAGCCAAGGTCTGTATCGGTGCCAGAGCTCATATACATGATATACTGAGTCATGACCTAGGGAGCTACAGAGCTGACAGAGACACACTCTTAGTTGCTCTCACTTGAGTAATTTTTTGATCATTACTTTTACTGAAGTGAATTGTTACTACAGTACAGTACTCAAATCAGTTTGTTTTTGTTCCACTCCTTTCAATACTTAACATTTAAAACAGTACAATAATATTTTGGCTATTTATTTGGCTATTTTCATTATTCCTGGACCTTCCACCAACAGAACACATTAGGTCGAAATTTACATTATTTATCGGCTTATTTACTTGGCTATTGAAGTTAGGATTAGACCCATTCAATTCAACTGGCAGTCAATCAAACATGCTAATAACTATCAGAACTCAAAAATACTACTTACATATCCATATTTGTGTATATTTGTGTGAGTTGTAATTTTCACCACTGTAACAAAGCTCAGAGGCCCTGAGTACACTTTGCTGACCCAAGGAAAAGAAGAAAAGCTCAGATAAGATGAATTCTCCTTGGTATTGCTGTTAAGACCAATTTGGATTTAGAATTGTCTCTGCTGAGAAAATAGGAGCAATGGGTATAAAAGCTATTCCAGTTGAGAAGGCAGAAGCAGGAGATGAATGCAAGCATACTGTTGTTCACCATTAACCACTTAAACTGCCATCCTTTTATTTTATCACCAGATAATCCGAAGAGTTATGAAGCTGTCTATAACATCACACACTGAGGCAGTCAGGCAGAACGGGGGAAGTGACTTTACGGTTGCTAGACTTACTTCGTCTCTACGGCTGTTATTGTCACTTAGACTTCAATACAACAAATCGGCTCACCTCTTTTTCACAAGTGACGGGAAATAGTGTTTAGCACAATATAAAGACACACACATCACTTCTTTGTCACTGGCCTCCCAGAGGACCAAGATTCCATAGCAAACACACTCCTACACTTTCCTTCTAGACATATGGTGCTGTCAGAAAATACATGTCATTTTGTATATTGAAAGTATAGCGTTCATGCTTTTTTGTTCTATCCAATAGTCCTCTTTGGGGCTTTCAGACTACAGCGAAGATACAGTGTAAGATAAACAAAACAGCAAAGAAATTAAAGAACTTTAGAAGACAAGCAGGGAAGGAGGAACTCAGCTTGCAGGACTTCTGATATGACAGCTCAGTGAGGTAAGGTGCTCGCTGTTGTCACCCTGTTGCATAAATCAACCCTCCTTTTGCATTCCAATCACTGTGGCCGGCTCTCATTGCCTCTGCCTGTATGCAGACCTGCCGGCGAAGCGGCTTTGCCCTCTGGACGGAAGGAGGTTAGCTGTCACTCCAGATTAATAGGCTAATTTGCCATTTTAACCTCGCTTGACCCCCTTTCACCCTTTCACACTGGACAGCAGTATACATGCTCATGTCATTCACCTTGTACAAACAGTGTCAAAATCAAACAGCTGGGGTGCTGTGATGGAGAATTATACAATCTAGAAGAAAAAACACAGAAAATGAGAGAATGAAATGTTATTTTTTGAAAAAAAATTTAAATACATAAATCTAGAGTTATAACAGAATAACAGAGCTATATGCATAGACATAGCTTTTATTAGAGACACTGCGGAAGCTGAGGATGTCTCCCCACCACTTTTTCATATGCTTGGTTTGGTCCATATCAAAATGTGGTTTGTTAAATATCTTTTCACTCACAAATTACATCCCAATGCTTTCTACAAATATCAGTTCAGCCATATTCACATGGTTCACTTCTCTGAATTAAAATGTCTGTTCTATGATAAAATTCTGCATCTGGGAAATAATGTGCAAGCCTTTATAATTATCCATCCATCCATCTTCTACCACATACTCCCTCTTCAGGGTCGCAGGGGAACCTGGAGCCAATCCCAGGGAGCATCAGGTACAAGGTGGGGTACACCCTGGACAGGGTGCCAGTCCACCACAGGGCACAATCACATACACACTCACACACTACAGACACTTTAGACACACCAATCAGCCTACCATGCATGTCTTTGGACTGGGGAGGAAACACCCGCAGCACGGGGAGAACGTGCAAATTCCGCGCACACACACGGCCCCACCGGGAATCAAACCCCAGACCCTGGAGGTGTGAGGCGAACGTGCTAACCACTAAGCACCCTCTATAATTATAATGTCCAGTTTTATTTATTAGCATAAAGGGCTTTGTTTTGCTTTCATTTTCATTGTAACAGCTTTCATGTTTTACAGGTTAAGTTATGAATCTGCAAATATTCACAGTAATTACAATTTGTTTAAGATGTAGGTGCAGCCCAACACATTTATGATAAAGTGCTTATAATTATGAATCAAATGTTATAAAAACACACCAGGTTTCTGTGGCAGAAGAGCAAAATTGGCCATGCTTTCAGGGAGGGAGGGACTCTTGGCATAGTCTCTCTCCCCTATCAATCACAGTGACACTAACCAATCATGGACAGCTGTGAGCTCATGCACATGGAATGGGGCAGATAGCACTATCCTCCGTGTGTGTTATGATGCACCCTGACATTGCATGAGTAGCAGGTTGAAAAGATGCAGTCGGCTGGCTAACCATTGTCCACTCTGATTGTTAGCTGTGGTGTGATAAGGGAGAGCTGTTGATGGGTGGGA
The DNA here is from genome assembly GCF_001660625.3 of Ictalurus punctatus. Taxonomy (NCBI): domain Eukaryota; kingdom Metazoa; phylum Chordata; class Actinopteri; order Siluriformes; family Ictaluridae; genus Ictalurus; species Ictalurus punctatus. The sequence goes on from NC_030423.2 coordinate 23,648,906, forward strand.
ACTGGTCCTGACTAAATTAGGGAGAAAATCCAAAGGAAAAAACCTGCTATTAGTCTGCCAGTAGAATGGGTGCAACATTGTCTTTAGAGCTTCACTGTTGGACTGGTTTTTGAATGAGTACAATGAATTGTGTGTGTGTGTGTGTGTGTGTTTGTGTGTTTGCGTGCGTGTGTGTTTCTGTAAATCTAGAAACATCTGGCTAGTTTATCAGAGTAGACCAGGGGAGTCATTTCAAACTTATTTTAGGTAACGTCCACTGTCCGTCCAATGCCAAGTGGGCCAAGCTGTAAAGTAGACCAATAACACAACAATTTATTTATTGGGAAGTTATATTCTGAATTCAGAAATGGACTGAATGTACAATATCACCTACAAAACAGATGAACAGACTGCAATTCATTAATAAACAACAACAAATCCAAAATCTGATTTTAGTATATAGTGCCTTGCTTAAGTATTCACCCACCTTGATCTTTTTTTTTTCCACATTTTGTAAACCCTGCAATTGAAATGGAGTTAATTAATTATCTGCCTAACTTTTAGCTTGCTATGGAAGAATTACATATCATTAGCACTTTTTTTGTCTGTAACTGATTTTACAGCCCTGAGTTTATTACTCTACAGGGTGTCCCAATGTCTCCATACATCGGGGAAATTAACACTATTTAACTAAATGTTACTTTATTTGCAAAACATCCTCTACATTATTGATATTTCTTTGTAAACACACAGAGTCACCCCCCTCACTCATTATGAACTTGTGTTAAGACATCTGGTGTTATGCATGTAAATGCATGTCCATCGCAACCTTGTGACAGCTTCCCGATGAGAATGATTTCAATATGTTTGTTCTTTTGTAAAATTCATTCTTAAAGGCTATCTAGAAAAAAATATATATATAATATAAATAAAGTATGAAACATTTTGGAAGACATTTTGCTAAAAAGTGTTTTTGGGACACCCTGTATTTTGCTCCTAATGGAATAACAGAGACTAGTACTTTTGACTGAATCAAAAGTACATTTGACGAGCCTTTATCTTGATACCTGCTACATTGCTCATGCTATTGTTTGGTATCAAAAAGTCAGGTTTTCAATGGCATCTTTGTTATTATTTTTAGCATGACAGTTTTGTGATTTAAATAACAATGATTTACACATTATCTGAGACTTTATGTTATGGCAGGTCACACTATAGCTGTTCAGAGGGTTATATTTAAAAGCATAACAAACAGAGCTGGCCAGAGAGAAAACAGTGAAGTGATTTAAGAATAACAGAAAGAAAAAGAAAAAACCCTTCTGGTTGCTTCTATGGTTATAAAATTAGTCTTTAACTGGCACACAAAATACAAAGCCATAATCACTGGGTTAATGGGGTTAAGATTGATAAATTGCAATCGCATATTTTTCAGCAGCATATATTGCTGTATCTTTCCCCAAAATTAATGAGAGTGATTATTAGAGAAATCACTTTGTAAAGAAAATGAGTATGAACCCTGCCTTGCCAGCTTTGAACTCTTCAAGTGTGAATCAAGGCAGGAAAATTAAACCTTACAGTTCAGAGGATGTTTATGCCACATTTGTATGGAAATATACCTAGGAAAATGCTTTCAATGTTGTGAATTTCTCTGCATATCCTTAGTTGTCATCTGGCTAAATACAAAGTCATTCCAAGCAAAGTTACCTACTACTAATCAGAAATTGTTAAGTCTTCTGCACATTTCATGATGTAATTAGAGGCATTAGAATCATATATTCAAAGTAGTATTGGCTAGGATAAAATAAATGCCAGCTATAATGAACAAATAGAAAACACCCAAAAGTATTTTTTTTTTTTTTTTTATTTATTTGCTTCTTGGCTCAATGAATTATGTTCAGTTTGAAACTAAATCAAATCAAAGAGCAAATGAAAGTCTGAACTACACTCTGAATCAAAACAACAACACTCTGAATTTGGTGGTAAACAAATGAAAGCTGTAAACATGTGAAGGTCTTTAATTCATTGGTCAAAATATGTAAATGGAAGTGCTAACATGGATCTGATGTTCAATAACTTACTAGATAATTATATAAATAATTAGCTTAACATCCAGATTTTTTTTCTTTTTTCTTTTTTTGTAAATAAGTCCAAATATCCAGAAGACATCACAGTTTCATTGTGCTACAGCTCTTTTATTTAGTGCAACCCAACTATAAGATGTGTTTGGTTCAGTTCCTGTGGTTGTGTCCATTCAGATTGTGATCAACTTCTCACTACACACCAGATTTCACTTGGAGGACACTCTAAATCAACAATCAGCATCATGGGTGGTGGTGTACCAAAAAAAGTCACTGTTTTCCAGTTAATTACATTGTTTCCATGCCCTTAACTTTCACTTAAAATTCCCAGAGGTGGATGCACAATGCAGAGAAAACATGAACACCTTACACTATTGCTTTTCACTGTGCCAAAGAAGATTTTTGTCCAGGATGTATATTAATAGTTCTTTAGCTTGATAACTCTTGTGAGGTTTAAAAAAAAAAAATAAATAAAAAAAAAAAACGGTCCCTAAATCTATTTTGGGTTGCCTCATTCACAGCACAGGGGATGATTTAAGTTCATTGTAAAAAATCTTTGTGTCATATCTTCCCAGCCCACATTCTTTCCAATAAGACGTGCCCTGTATGAGTGCAAGCCTCTAATGATTCACAGCAGGAGATGAATAATTCACATTACCATCAATATCTTCATCTCATACACCCCAGCAGAGCAGAGGGCAGTTGCTGATCTTATCTGAGTGAACCCCGTTCAGAATTTCACTCACATCCTCACTGCAAAGTGGGCAGGAGCTCTGATGTCTCTTTGTGAACACGTGGTTGAGGGAAAGACCATGGGAGGTCATAAAGGAGCACCTGATTCAGTCTTCAGTCGAGTCAGAGTGGGTGGTAAGAGGGGGGAGGGAGTTATTGTAGAGTTGATCTGGACTGCAGTGTTGCATCTGGCCTTTACGTACATCAGTGGGTGACAGCATGAGCAATGTGCTGAGCCAGGCCCATGCATCATCTTTTGGCAGATGCTTAACCTGCTGATTGCCTTTCAGAAGCAGGCAATGTGGATCAGATCCTTCTGCCATTCAGTGTGCACTGGTATTCCGACCTCTTGTTTGCTTCTTACACACACAGATGCACGCGCACACACACGCACACACACACACACACACACACAAACACAATAATAATAATAATAATAATAATAATAATTATTATTATTATTATTATTATTATTATTATTATTATCTACAGGACTTTCTATAAAATTTAAATGATGAAGAAAGGTGACGGTGGTTATTTATTTATTTATTTATTTTAACACACACACACACACACACACACACACACACACACACACACACACACATATATATATATATATATATATATATATATATATATATATATATATATATATATATATATATATATATATATATATATATATATATATATATATATATATATATATATATATATATTGAGGCCACAAGTCAATAAAGCTAAATATCCCCTGGCCACAAATGATTATATTTTACCAAAGTTGTGGCCACATTGTGTAACTTGAGGCCTCAACATAATATAGGACAGTTATGGCAACTTCATTCTAAATATGTAGCTGACAGTAATTATTTAATAGGATATGTGTAAAAGTCTAATAACTTCGGAAAGTCACTTGAGGTGATATGGACTAATGGTGTTGTAATCTCGGTGACTTCAATATGTCTTTGTGTCATTCCAAGATTGAAGTAAAGTGTAACATTATCAATCATCATACATATAAAGTTCAAATTTCCCAAAATACAATGGTGCTTGAAAGTTTGTGAAGACTGTCACGGATGACATGAATTGCTGATATAAAAATTGAGCTTTAGGTGACTATTTTAGGAGACTATAGGCAAACCCAAGGGAATTTATATTGAAATGGTCCTTTTGGCAAAAGTGCTATGTTACTAGATTAATTACAGGCGAAGAAGAGTGCACTTGGCAAATTGAGCAATCACAGGCTTCCCCGAACTGAAAGAGTAAGCAGGAGGAGCAAGAGAATTTGTGTGTGTGTGTGTGTGAGAGAGGGAGAAAGAGAGAGTATGAGAGAAAGGAAGACCTAAAATTAGTATTCCTGCCAAAACACTTGAGGCCGCATGTCTTAAGTCAAAAGTTTATTCCCAAAAGGAAGCATGACCAGCTGCTTTATAAACCTAGCATATGTCAGAAAGCACCCTTCTTGTCTTGTACGTGATTAACCCTTAGACCTTTAGTGACAGTGGCAAGCTAATGAGACACCTGCTGTGCCACCTTCCCAAACTTTTTAGCATCAGCTACATAGATTGTACTCTCTACTCTGTAGTCTGTTGAGTCTTGATGAAACTTCACAGAGTACAAACAAACATTTTGATTGCATGGTTTGTTTCCACTTATCCCTGATATACCTGTGCACCTGTCCAATCAGCCAATCAAGTGGTAGCAGCACAATCCATAAGATCATGCAGATACACATCAAGAGCTTCAGTTGATGCACACATCAGTTGATGCATGGATCTGGAAGAGGAGCCGGAGACGAGCGCTGCTCTATCTCTTGCTTTGTCTTCTGGCTCTCTTAATTTTGGAGCTCTCATTGTGATGACTCCTTCCGCTATGGAAAGCCAAAAAATAATAAATAAATAATTTACTCTCTGATTCAGAGGAACCAGAAGGGTGTGCTAAAAAACTGAGAGCAGCTCTCAAGCATATAAAGAGCTTCTTGAAGTGATTACTATGGTTGGATGAGCTTTTTTTCTCCCCAGTGAAAATAAATCTCCCGCACACTGCTGAAAACCCCTTTTTTTCCAGAAGGACATGATAAAATATCACCTTTCTGGGGGAAAACCATGCATAAGCTGTATTACTAACCCCACGATGTCGGATTATTTGGCCATCGAGGGGAATAAAGCTTGCGAGCTTGTGTGCTTGCGAGCTACCTCTCTCCATTGATGGCAAGTAATATAGGGGGCCTGCTTTGCCATCCAAGGCATGTAAGGTCATCGCGGCATTGATGGGAAAGGCCTATGTGGTAGTGGGTCTTGTTTGTGGGTCACTGCAGACAATGGCAGTGTTGCAGGCCTACAAAGCAATGCTTACAAACCTGCTGAGTGAGCCTGACATACGGCGGCATTCAGCCAGTTCCTTCCCTGTTGTATTGCGTTCACCCGGGCATCCAAGAGTGGAGCTAGGGCCAGTTTTAGTGTAAGGGAATCACAGAATGTGAGTTTGACAGTTGCAGCCTGCAACTAGGCCTGATTTGAGAATGGTCATAATGGCCAAGCAGACAAAGGAGGAGTGGTCCTGAGGGGCCATGGAGGGACGTATCAGGGGACATGAGGTTGTTAGGACAGTTAGTCCTCAGTACTACTGTAGTGCCTCCCCTAGCCAAGGCTGTCCCAAGTTTTCAGCTTCTCTGGTCAGCGAGCTGTCACAGGGCAATGAAAATTTGATGCTTTCCCTCCAATAGAATGTGGAAAAGTGAACATCACTAAAAAACCATTTGGCAGCATGGAAACTACTGCCAAATGTGTCTCCATGGGTTCTGTCTACCGTGGAAAGTGTTACCAGGTCCATTTCAGAGCTCGACCCACCCACCCAGTTCAGAGGTGTGCTCACCACAGTAGTCAGCACAGAGCAGAGCCATACGTTAGCACAGGAAGTAAGATCCCTCTTGGACCAAGGGGCCATAGAACATGTACCCCATGGGGGTTTTTACAGTCATTATTTCCTATTCCGCAAAAAAGATCGGCGTATGCAGCCAATTTTAGATCTGCGTCATCTGAGCAGTACACTTCGGACATACAGGTTCAAAATGCTGACACCCAAACTTACCATTTCACAGATTCATTTTGAGGACTGGTTTGTGACAATAGGTATAAAAGATGCATATTTCCACATAGAAATATTGCACAGGATGTTCCTGAGGTTTGTGTTTGTAGGCAATGCATACCAATATCTGGTTCTTCCCTTCAGGCTAGCTTTATCCCCTCGCACCTATACAAAAGTGCATGAATGTCATTCTGGTTCCATTGCAACTCCAGGGCATCTGTATACTAAACTACCTAGATGACTGGTTAATTTTAGCATGAAAATTAACTAAATTTCCAGAGAACTGGTGATTCAACATTGAGATGTTGTTCTCAGGCACATGAAGAGCTTGGGGATCAGGTTGAACCAGTGCAGAGGACAACTTTTCTAGATGTTATAAGGATTCTACTATGATGAGGGCATTTCTATCACCAACATACATAAGGTCAATCCTATCAACATTGAGCAAGATAAAGCTGGATTTCAGCATCCCCTCCAGTCTCTGTAAGAGACCGTTGGGGCTTATGGCAGCAGCAGCCAAGGTCATACCGTTGTGCCTATTGCACAGGAGACTGTTTAGGTGGTGAAACCTCTGAGATTAATCAGTGTCACACGGCAATGCCTACTTGCTCTGAGAATTTGGAGGTGTGCCTGGTTTCTACCCTTGGGTCACACACTAGGGGTGTCTCCTTATCGCAAGACAGTAATGACAGGCACCTCTCTCATGGACTGGGGTGCAGTCTTTTAGATGGCTATCCAGCTCACAGTCTCTGGAGCGGCCCTCATCTGGAGTAGCATTTAAATCACCTAGAAATGCAGGCCATATTTCTAGCACTAAAATTCTTTCTTCCTCAACTGAGAGGTCACCATGTGTTAGTTGTGACAGACAACAAAGCAGTGGTCTCATATATCATCCACCAGGGAAGATTATGTTCGAGCCCCCTGTTCAGGCAGATGCAGCTAATTATTTTCTGGGCAGAGGGAATGTTTTTGTCAGTGATTGCAATGTACATTCTGGGCAACTTGAATGTGGGAGCAGACATCCTGCTGATGAAGGGCTGAGGCCCAGGGATTGTTGGCTCCATCCACAAGTGGTGGAGTCCATATGGCGGAGGTTCAGCCAAGGCTGAATGTGTTCGGCCTGAACACACTGCCCGCTATGGTTCACCTGCACTCCTCCCGCACCATTAGGGCTGGATGCCATGGTGCTCATGTAGGTGAGATCACATCTATATGCTTTTCCCCTGATTGCTCTTCTCCCACAAGGTCTAGTGAGAGTTTGCCAAGACCGTCTACATCTGCTGCTAGTAGCACCTTATTGGCCAGCTCGAATATGGTTCTCAGACACAGTATCCCTGCTAGATGCACTCCTTGGGAGATTCCCATCCTCAGGGGTCTACTGTCACAAGGTGGAGGGCTGATTTATCACTCTCGGCCCGAACTATGGAAACTGTGGTTCTGGCCCCTAAGGGGCACCAGGTCATAGAAATAGGAAATTTTATGCACTCAGTTGGCAACTTTTTGTCTTGTGGTATGACGAACATCAGCTAGACCCAGTGAACTGCGCAATAGTTACAGTCCTGGAGTTCTTACAAGGACGTTTCTCAGCAGGGTTAGCTTCTCCTACAGTCAGGGTCTACGTGGCTGCATTTTGGCCAGACATGCTCCTATTGATGGAGCCTCTGTGGGGCAACATACTCTTACTTTGAGGTTTATGCGAGGTGTCAAGTGGCTGAGGCCCATCTGCAGATTATGCATACCTTCCTGGGACCTGTCTGTGGTCCTGGAAGATCTGTCAGGTGCCCCATTTGAGCCCTTAGAGTCAGCCTCTGAGAAGCTTCTGAGTCTAAAGGTAGCTTTTCTGCTGGCCCTGACATCTCTCAAGTGAGTAGGAGATCTACAAGTAGGAGATCTCTCTCTTTTGCTCCTTCCTGCCTTGACTTTATCCCTGGATTACCCAAGGCCTTCCTGTATCCTAGGCTGGATTATATTCCTGGATTATATTCCTAGGCTGGATTATATTCCTAAAGTGCCTACATCTGCTGCCCAGCCAACAGTGTTGCAGGCTTTCTGCCCTTCCGTTCCTCATACTGGAACAAGAGAAATTGCACCGACTGTGTTCAGTAAGGACTCGCTGTTCTTACGTCCACTACTCTGGGCAGTGGCGTAAGTCAGAGCAGCTGCTGATCAGCTTTGGCGGCGGCAGTAGAGGTGATGCTGTGACGAAGCAGTGCATCTCTTATTGAATAATGAATTCAATTAGAGATTGAATTCACTTAAGATAATAGAGGCTGATGACGCAGTTCACAGGTGCCACTTATATATCACACGACGCGCTTAATTGCCGCATCATCTGATCATGGCAGGCCTATAAATAGGCATGATGTTACACAAGCTTCAGATACCGGTCATGTGCGAGGGCGCTTCCCACAGAGTTGAGCTCATGCAACGTCTTTTTCCCTTCTCAGGCAACAGGGTTACATGGTAACCCAAACATTTTCACAGAATGGTGTGGGGGGGGAAAAAAGTCTAGTTCCAGTTTCACTATGAAACATAAAATGAAACTTGAAAATATAAGAAGAAAGCTTGATAAAAGTAATTAAAACCTCAGAATACAGCACGAAACCTGAGAATATAAAATTAAAAAGTATATAATATAAAGTTAATATAAAGTGAAATTTATTAATATAGAATGAAAACTCGAGAATATTGAATGGAACCAGAATGCTCTGCTGGAACCAGTTTACATTTCTGTAACTTTAGTTAATGTGGAAATCTGGTGGTATCTTGAAAAACGACAAAGTAATTAATAGATTGCCCACTACTTACATGAGCACAAACCCAGCTCTGTCTCGCTCTGCATCCATTGTTAAAATTCACATTAAAGAGACAGTCAGTGGCCTTAATTCCTATTGTCACTCCCTAAGGGTGTTATCATTTGCGTCACTGGCCTCTGGGGAACAGGAGGTCACCCAAAGGAAGAGGCACCATGTGATTTCTTTTCCAGTGGAAGCTATATTGAGATGTGGTCATTTTCAAAGCTCAAATGCTCAACAAATAAAAATAAGCGAGTCTTTTAATTCCCGAGGGCTGATTAAGGTTTTATAAAGGCTGCTCTTTGCACCCTCGATAAAAAAACTTAATGGCAGCAAAGTCTCTGGATGTGTTTAAATGCAGGACATTGAAGCAGTAAAAAGAATATAAAAGCTTATTTAAATGCTTTAACTGGTGTTGCATTAATGCTCTTTTTAAAGCATCTTTTTATGTGCAGAAAGCACCTTCATGAACATGCAGAAAACTTTAAGCTACTCTGAATTTGTACAATACATTGTATTTACTTACACATAGTGAGAAAGTACAGAAAATAAGCTTATGCTTTTGTGCTGCAATAAATGAATGATGAAATGGCATAGCTCTCTGGTTTAATTCAATTTCTAATTCTCATCCATAAATAGCATTGTATAAGGTTTACCCTGACTGTACCCCCGTCCAACTCAAATTCTCCAATATAAAAAGACGGGAGGGAAAATATCAGACATCATCTGTTTGCTTTGCAGTAAGTTCACCATGGAAGATGTCTATGTAATAGTAAAAAAGCAAATCAGGTAAAGAAATTAGAAGGGGATTATAAACCCATTAAGAAACATGGCCAAAAGGTCCTGGTGTTGTTGTGTATGTCTCAACTAATTTAGAGGAGTTTATTTGGTTGCATTGTGAGTTATTCAATATGGAAAACTGCACAAATCTTTTAATGGGATTAGTAGAAACCTACAGAGCAGAACACGGTTTGTTAAGCTTCTCGGGTAAGTGTCCTAGGTCGTAATTCAATCAATACCATTTAGCCAAAACAAGACAGGAAGGAATATTCCCATCTCAGTCAAGCTTTTCAGTCAAACTGAACTTGACTGATGTGCCCAAGCAGACATGTAACTGAACTTGTCAATACTGAGTAGAGTGCTGCCTGATGCAGACTGGTGAAACAGTGTGTTGTTGGTATTTTATCTGAACTTCAAAGGAAGACTAGAAATTATGTACTATACAAGTATATATTAAAGGACATGTTTTCCAATGTCCAGTGTCTGATCACCATTGTTTCAAACAACCATTCACTCATCACTATTTTCCCCAATGAACTATCACTGATCACCATCATTCCCAATGATCTATCACTGATCTCAGTTTTTCCCACAACCAATCTCTGATCACTAAAATTAGCCTATGACATAATTTTACAACTTCTAATGATTTTTTTTTGTGTGCATGACAGTTCAAGTTTCTGGATTTACATTGAATAGCTTAAAAGGACTTCATTAAGACTCCTGGCATGGAAGGCCCTTTATTGCCTTGTTTGAACAGAAATGAGGATGAGAGAGCGGCAGAGACAAAAATCCACTCATTAAAGGGCTTTTATAAGGTCTAAAGCATTCTTTAAAAATTCACAAACCGATACATTTACATAGATATTTTAGTCAAGGCTTAGCTAATTAGCATAACAAAGATGATGTTGGTGGCATTGCAGACTGTGGGGATTGCTTGCAGGAACATAACCAATCTATATATTTGCTGTGGGAATATGATTAGCTCCCAAATCTGTTTTTAGAGGGGAGGGAATGACTGTCAGTGCTCTTGAAGACAGCAGAGTCATTTCTGGTCAAAGGCATAATTAAATCTCTATTGCCTTGGGATGCTCTTCACTGTGGCCAAGAAATCACGATATACTGGTTATGTGAATGTGAAAAAAGAAAAGCAAAAAATACACACAAAGTTCTGTGTACTGTGTATTAAGACTGTAAGGTGTGCAAGGTATTGAAAATGGATGGATGAATCACTTGGCATTCAATCCTGCTCCCAAACAACTTCTGAACAAGCCTGTCATTTCCTGTATTTTCTTTTGTTGTCCTCTTAAAGATAAATAAAAATTAAAATAAGTCCCTTGCACTGGGGCATAGTGAACTCCTTCATAACCAACAATGTGTAAAAGCTTGAACATGGACACTTACTCAATTCCATTTAGCTAGTGGTAAGCCTGTCAGTGGAGCATGCTAGCTGAAAGAGGCTGATCCAGACTCATTTTTATAAACATATCCTCCTCCATTTAAAGAGAGCTGGTCATTATGCTATAATGAAGTCTCTCTTGATGGACACAAGCTTCCTCACTGTGTGCTCTCAGTTTCAGAATTAATTATTTCAGCTGAGCCTTGTCCAGTGTAGACTAAATAAAGCAATGCAACTGGAAATGTAATTTGTATATCCATCAAGATTTCTGATTTCTGTAGAATTCATACACAAGTTTATATGAAAATGTAACAATTGTTAATACATCAGCAAGAGGCAAGGTTCACAACAATAGATTTTTTTAATAAATTCACTTGCACAAAATCCAACAAAACAACACTGCTTTAAAGTTCATGTGAGATTACATTGCCCTGGTGTTGAATGTAGTTGTATCTCATTCAAAATTTAAAAAAAATGCTTGCTTCCCTGCAGCAATGGGGTTCCACTAGTTGTTGTCCCTGTATCTTGTGGGACTGAAGAAAGCGATCAATGGCATCACTCAGTGAACATTTAGCTTACACTCCTTACTGCTCATCCAGCTAGAAATGTGCAAAATGTCTCACACTGAGAGGCATATGATGTGAAATTCATTGTTTTTGATGCAGATCTATTCCAGTGTCTATGATCTAAATGTCCTCTAAGAAAATGGTTTTAAGTTGATTTGAAGTATTTCATACCACAGCTCTGCTGAATGCTCTATTGTGATTGGTCAGAAGGTGTTGATTTTTTTTTATAACAGCAGTAATTCTGGATGTAATTCAAAACACACAATTACATTAACCTGTTTGATCTAGTATGCTGTATTGTATAGTGCAGGGTATTCATACTATCTGCAAAAGGCCCGTATTGGTGCAGGCCTTCATTCAAACTAAGCAGAAGCCACACCGAGTCTATTGAAAGCGACGATTAACTGATTAAACAGGTGGAATCAGGTGTGGCTCCTGTTTGAATTTAGTGCAACCACGCAAGCCCTTTCAGTATAAAACTGAACACAACTGGAATAGCGGATCCTCCAAAAAATCAAAGACTAGTAATTAATAACAATACATAATATTATTTGTTACTATTTAACAAAGAAAAAATTATAATCAGTAATATGGTAACACTTTCTTTAAGGATCAGTTTATTTACTGTTTATGGAAGGAGTCTCCAGTGTCAGTGCTTTGCAATGGACAGTAAGTTCCCTTTCAAAGGGAACTTATGTTGTGGAAAGCGCCCTTGCACGTGACTGGTATCTGAAGCTTGTGTAACCTATTTATAGACCTGCCATGATCAGGTGACGTGGCAATTAATCGCGTCGCGCGATATAAAAGTGCCACCTGTGAGCTGCGACATCAGCCTTATTATCTTCAGCTTCAGTTTGTGTAAAGCTCCCAAAAAGACTGTTCATTTCCTCTCTATCTTTTTTTTAAAAAAAGAAAGAAAAATCTTGTTACTTTTCTGTTCTTTTAACAAAAAGAGAAAAAAGTATGAGACAGAGTATTCAGAAATTGCTCACATTTCATCATGGGGGGAGGGGGAGACACACTTTCTGTGTGAAGTGTCTAGGGTGGGAGCATGCCAGGGCAGCCCTTGAAAGGTCTGACTGTGCGCATCGTGAACGCCTTACAATTAGGCAGCTCTGCTCGAGGTTCGCTCTCTTCTCGGCCGAAGGGAGTTGGGTTTCAGAGCCTCACGGATCTGGGCCAGCCACTGCTGAGGCCCACAGCGGGCTCAGGTCCTGGGGATCTCGTATGGCTCTTGAAGAGGAGCCAGAGACAAGCGCTGCTCTCTCTTGCTCTGTCTTCTGGGTCCGGCTGTCCGCAGGATTTTGGAGCACGCGTTGCGCCTCCTCCTTCCACTATGGAAAGCCAAAAAAAAAAAATCCTCAGATGGGTGAGACAAAAACAGAGAGCAGCTCTCAAGCATATAAAGAACTGTTTGAAGTGATTACCAAGGCTGGATGAGATTTTTTCTCATGTTTCTGGAGAAAACCATACATAAGCCATGTTTATAACCCCCAATGTCGGATTATTCGGCCATCATGGGGAATGAATGGCACGGCTATTTAGTTATGCCAAAATGTTAGAGGCGCTTCCGAGCTACCTCTCTTTGCATGCTCTATGTGCTCCGGCAGGGTGGTCTATTCCGCACACGTTCATTCGATATTACAACCTGGATATATATATATATATATATATATATATATATATATATATATACATACATACATACACCCTGGGATCGAGTGTCTTGCAGTGACCCTTGAGCTCAGACCTTTTGAACAGGCCATGCTCTCAGTACGATGGAGTGGGTATTCTTGTTCCCACGGCGTAAAGCTCACACAATGGTGAGTTCCCTTTGAAAGGGAATGTCTGGGTTATGCATGTAAGCCTGTTTCCTGAGAAGGGATCGAGACATTACATAGTTCTGTCATATTTGGGTCATGCCTGTGAATTATGTCTTCGCTTCAGATAATAGAGGCTGATGACACGGTTAACAGGTGCCTGTAACAGGCACCATAACAGGTGCCGCGGTTAACAGGTGCCTGCTGTGATCACCTGATCAGAGCAGGCCTATAAATAGGCATGATGTTAGACAAGCTTCAGATACTGGTCACGAGCGAGGGTGCTTCCCACAGCGAAAGCTCATGCAACGTCTCGTTCCCTTCTCAAGAAACAGGGCTACATGTGTAACGCAGACGTTTTTCACAATAGGAAAATCTTTAGAATAAATACGTGTTCTGGTCTCTTGGAAACATGACCAATGGGACATTTTTATTTATCTTATTCAGTTCGAAAGCAGGTGAGGGAATGTCTGATAACTGCTATACCAAAAGTGATAACAGGAAATAACTTGTCTCACAGATATGTCACAATATTAAATGTAACTAAAAACCGAAAAGTACAATGTGATGTTCTTTAATAAATTAACATTTTAGTCATTGGCAAATCACTGTGGTATAAGGGGAATAAGACACTGTTAATGGAAATATTCAGCTTCAGGGTAGTAGCAGTAACTCTGCTTCACATTGGATAATGCCATCTCATCACTGATTGATCAGTGTTAACTGTTAAGTATGTTATCCCATACATGCATCTGTGTATATTTGATATATAGATACATTTTATTTTTCTGGCTTGTATGTGTTATTTAAATTGTAACAAATTTCCATCCATTCCTTTTGAACCTGTTTCTAAAGCTGCTGTTGTTAAATATTATGTATATTATCTCATTCATTTATTTCCATTACTTCATATGAATCTGAAGTACAGCACATTGCAAAGTGTTTCAGTGGGATATCAAATTCAGTCCCTGACTTCCTGCTATCAACCACTGTAGGCAATTACATTACCGTAACCCTAATGCGACTTTAATATGATGGCTATCAGTTAACAGCTCAGGTCTTATTACTCCAATCAATTAGAACCTGAGAGGTGCCACATCTGGGATGGAGTTCCTATTCTGATTAGCATCATGAGCAGGGAGTCCATCCCCTACCGAGAAACTCTAGCCTGTGAGGGATGAGTGAATGGAGTGCTACTTCTCTATAGACAGAATATCAAGCACAACAGACAAAGGCCTTACTTCCTCATAGCAACCAAATTGCTTTTGAGACATGGTCCCTTTTGTGAAGGACAGACAGTGCCAGAGCCCTTCTATCATTCTGTTCTACTCAAGCACTTGAGCTTCAGATGATACCCAGTGAAAGAACAAAGAGAGTGAGTGAGGTAGAGAGAGAGAAGCTATGTTTTGACAAAAGTATGATAGGCAGACAGTAACAGAAGAATCTATAGATCATATGATATGTCCATAATAAGTACAAAAAAGAAATATGTAATGTATAGGATAAATAACATAGTTGAAGTAAAATCTCTGAGAAATGTTAAATTTTTCTAATCTGATATTTTACGGCTACCACAAAGATACTGTCTTCCTGTTTATTTGCTAAGAAAACTGTCAACTGTTGTCTCTAAAATAAATAAATAAATAAATAAATAAATAAATAAAACGTGTGTGTGTTACATATGTTCAGTGTGAACCACTATATGCTGCATTTTCTTTTCTTTTTTTGTCCCATGTTGCATTATTGGCATCTCCTGTTGCCATGACAACACAGTCCTCTTCATGTTTTGGTAGTGCGTTGGAACCAATCTGATGATGTTAGTAATTAAACCTCCTGTTTGCATAAAATCTGAGTTTTCACTGGAGAACAAGCAAAAATCTAATGTTCATATCATGATAAATGTAAATGGTAAAATTTAATTTAGGTTGGATTAAGAAAGATCCGCATAAATTAAATTAAAGTACACATCACATATTTAACAAAAAATAAGTAGAATCCCTACATGGCCACAGCCATGTCCTTGAGTCCAAGAGAGCAAACTTGTTCATGTTCTCTGGTTGGGAGGGATAGCATTCTGTCTCTCCCCCGTCAATCACTACAATGCTAGCCAATCTTGGGCATCTTGGAGGAGACACATGCTTTACCTCACCCTTCTTTGTGTGGTATTTGTTGTGTTATAGGAGGAAAACTGGCCAGTGGTTAGGAATTAGCAAATTAGGAATGATAACCTTTATTTTCAATTTTCATTGTTTACCATTGTTCCCAACAGCCAATCACTGATCACCATGGATCCCAATGACCTCATCACTGATGGCAATTGTGCCCATTGACTAATCACTGATTAACATTTTCCCATTGAAAATTTACTGATCAATGTTGTTTGCAATTACCAATCACTGATCACCATTGTTTGTCCCACCCATGCAATTCTTTGTTCATCATGTTTAACTGTTTGCCATATTTACAAGTAATAGAAGCAAGTTATTCCATCCAAAACCATTTCCTTCATGTCTATTTCTTGCCTACTACTCCTACTTCAGAAAATCTTCCTTCTTCGTGCAACAAGTTTTGATATGCAAATGATCATGAAGATGCTGTGAATATGCAAAATAGCCTACAATGTAATTTAGCAAATTCTAGCAATTTTTTGAGTGGTAAATACTGGTTTTATGAGCTATCATGATGTTATCCATAATATCGTGTTAGTAGCAGTATACAGAGAATTTTTCCTTCTGCCACTACTTACCGACTGTCAGAAATAGATTCCCAATTTGACCAGTCCTTCCTCTGTATTGGCAGCTGGTCAGACTAAGCTAGATTTTACAGCAGTAATGGAAGCAGCTGATAGGACTGATGGGCAACAGCTACAACAGTGTGAAAACAAACTTGAGTGCTGTTTTTACAGCCAACAGTCTAGCATCTCATTTCGTAATTCAAGCAATATATCATGGGGCACAGGGACATGATCAGCTGCAAAGTGCTGCATACACATGGACTGAGTCTGTGTAACAGGTTTAGCTCACAGTTCCCTAATGCTTTGAAGAGCCATAAAGAGGAAAAACTGTCACCATGAAAACAACATCATTTCAAACCCTTTACTCTTTTGTCAAAATGATGGCAAGGCACCTTTGGTTCCTTTGGGCAATTAGTTAGAGCTTTGCCCTGACTGCAGCATTTGTTCAGCTGAAAAGAAAGACAACATCTCTGCCAAGTCCACATTCCTATTTTCTCTATTTTACAAATACCCAGACACCAGAGTGTAGGTGTTACAATGCTAATGCTAATTTGCTGAAACCAGCTCTTTTTGAAAGAGTGCAAAGGAAGAAGTGGTGACCATGGAAACTAGTCATGTAGATGAAATCTGAAGGGCCTCGTTACTTTGTGTGAAGTCTCTAAAAGAAAGGGTTTCAGGTTTGCCCTGTCTTATTTGTCTGCAAAAAGAAGCAAAGACAGATATCATGCTATGGAGAGTCAATTTGCATGCTTAACTGTAGCCACAAGCTCTGTTTCAACAATAACATTAACAGATAGACAAAGGCATGCTGTCAGGAGCTGCCAAGCGAGCTCTCATAAAAATTTATGACTGAGCCATAATGGCAGGAGGCCTAAAGCTGTAAATTCACTCTTCTCCACCATGTGAGAACTGCTTGCCTTTCATTTCCATCATATTTAGTGTTGGAAAGGGACAAAATCAGTTGATATGAAAGAATGACATAGGGTACTATGCAGCTAAATCACTGTACAGCTTCCGGAAGTGGTTATCCCTGAGGAGGGGGCAAATTGTTCTCGCTGCAGTGTGAGGAAGGTCTATTAAAAAAAGCAACACTGACCCCTTGTGTTGTACATGATGTACCTGCATATAAGAAAATCAGTATGTATTTTTTTTTCAATCTGAGTGTTAATGGCACTGTATAACCATACACAGGGCTACATTTAGACTGTCCATCCATCAATTTTCTGTAGCACTTATCCTACACAGGGTCGCGGAGAGCATGGAGCCAAGGGACTCCGGGCACAAGAAGGGGGAAACCCTTGAGGGGGTTTCGCACACATACACACACATTCACATACTATGGACAATTTATAGACGACTTGGGGAGGAAACCCCTGAAGCATGAGGAGAACATGCAAACTCTGCTTGTTCTGCTGTTTGTACCTTATATTTCGAAAACTACAGGTTTTACTGAACTGAAATTCTCATCTTTCTCAATCACAAGTAAAGTTACAGAATTTTAAAATCTGGTTACTCCCAAAAGATAAAAGGGAGAAAATTGCATTTATAGATTTCAATGTAATTCTACCTCTATATTTATAACCTACTTTACTTGTGGAAAAAAGCAACTTTACTGCCAAATTTTAAAGAAGTATAAGTTTGAGAAATGAATTATCACCAATCAGTCTCTGTCTCATCACAGAGCTTTTTTTTAAGCTTTTGTCAATGTATACTATTGTGGGAAACATAGCCAGCTCAACAAATTCATTAATTTATGGCATGACTATATTGTAAGTCATTATTAGCAGATGTAAAGCTTTTATTTTATTTTATTTATTTTTCACCACCATCAGATACAGTATATCTAGTCTAGAACTATACAGCCCTGATCTGATGTGTGTGTGTGTGTGTGTGTGTGTGTGTGTATATATATATATATATATATATATATATATATATATATATATATATATATATATATATATATATATATATATATATATATATATATATATATCAGTATATTTTATATAGATTTGTATCAGATCGGTAGTTCTATTGCTGAGAATGGTGCATTCCACAAGATTATACAGCAGAGTGACACTGAATAAAAGCTATGCCTTTAAAGCTGTCACACTATACTGCAAGCTCATTTGCATGGACATAAATTGATCTTTATGTTTCTAGAGTGTTTTGTGGAGTAAATACTATTGGTGAAAGTACATCATGAGTGGGTGTCTGTCACCACTTTGTCTTCATATGCAGTTGATGGTCTAACTCATCGTAAGCCTGTGAATGAAAATGAATCATGTTTGCAGATGCTGCAGGTGTGACAGGGCCCATAATAATGCACTGATTATGGGTTTTATTATAACCCGCTGCAGAAACACAAATGACCAGATGAATGTGTGATAAACTGATGAGTCACTAATATTACATCGTATGTGAATTACTATGTGGAAGACAGAGGCTGTGTCTGAAATCACGTATTGTGACAGTATTTGATGCAGTATCTACTGCACGGCCATTGAAACAGTACGTACTAATCCATATGTGTATATAATATGACTACAATCCCGGACATACTACGTACGTCATGTTGGCATTGTCATGTGACCTTCGACGTCATCATAAACACAAAAATCTTAAAGGGACCACCAGATTAAAGCAACCACACTAATGGCAAAATGCACAACAGGAAAGTTAACTGAATTAGTAATTTTACTGTGGGCAGTGTTAACAGGCTGAGGTAAATTAGTTGCCATTAACTTGGCCGGCTACGGCATGATGGAGATCACAAAAAAGGTTTCAAATTCTGTGACAACTGTTTCCTTGTTTAAACCTTCAACAAGTTAACAATTTACTTGGGTATTCTTAAACAAGTCCTGTTTAACCAAGGTTTAATACTTAAAAAGAGCCATCGTGCTGTCTTCCGCAATTTTTTTCTGAGCCTGTCTGTACCAGTCCCATTGCGTTATGGGATTTTTGACTTGCATAGTGTCCGTTGGTTGCATAGTGCAAAATCTTGCCGGAAACAGTATGCCATTCATGTAGTTCTCACCTACTGTTTCTAGCCTATTGCCTAGTGCCACGCAGCCAGACCCCCCCCCCCCCCCCCCCCCCCCAGTTTGGAATTACAGAAATTGTAGTATCCAAGTTACACTGCTAATAATGTACATAATAAAGTATACCATAGTCTTACCTCTCTACAGTGTCTGTCTAAATTTCTCCATCTACACACTCACACACACTCATGGGGCCTAAATATCCATTCTTTATACCCTAAAGTTCTTAACCGTAATCCTTTAAACCTAATTCTCCTGTCCTGGTGGCAGGCAATTCAGTTCAGATAATAATGCCATCCTAACCTGTTTAGCTTCCTTGTTGTTTTATTGTGTATTGCAAATTAAATTTGCCTCTTTTTTTTTCTTTGTCTTTAGAAGATCTGTTCCAGATGTATCCACATCCTGTTTCCCTAGGTTCTCCAGTTTCCTTCCACATCCCAAAAAAATTACAGTTGGTGGACTGGTGGTTTTAAATTGCCCCTACAGATGTGGCCTTTAAGAATGTTTTTTCATGCATTTTCATGCGATTTGTCACGTATAATTATGCGGCACCCTGCAGACACACTTCTTAGAAATTAAATTTATTTGTTGTGCTTCACACAATAATCACCAGGTGGTGCATGGAACAACATACACACAGTTGAACACATAGTACACTAAAAATGGAGTGTGTTGTGATTTAGATTTAAGAAAAATATTACATTTCTCATCAAAAGTTATGATAAACCTAATTTAAACAAGTTTCTAATTATAAGATTGGATTATATACAGGTGGATTAACTATGGTATTTAAATTAACATAGCTAAAGCATGTGTGATACAATAGTGCAGTGGCAACGTTCTTAGTGTAGTCCGCCAGCCAACCAAGCCTCAGCTCAGCTCAAGAACAAAAGTTTCCATTGGCAAAAAATGAGAAAATGGAATTCATTCAATGATTCTTTTACATATTTACACATGCACATCTACAGTGAAAAGTAAAATGCTCATAAAATGAACACTCTCAACTGAGCTGAGCCTCGAACCCTAGTTGCTGGCATATTACACTAGGAACATTTCCATTGTGCTATTCTAGCACACACGACTTGATCATACTGACTTGGTATAATTCAATCTTGTAATTAAATACTTGTTTAAATTAGGTTTATCTTAAGTTTTGATGAGAAACGTTGGTTGATAAACGAATATATGCTCTATACAGCATATGTCCTGGCAGAACTACAGCATCTACTAGCAAGTCATCATGGTGGATCCAGTTCATTAGAGGCTATTCAAAAACATAATAATAATAATAATAATAATAATAATAATAATAATAATAATAGTCATTGTTGCAGCTGTTGTTAGTTAGTTAGCTTGCTATTTTGTTGCTGTTGATATTGTTATATAACACGATGAATGTACCTCCAAACCTATTGTTGTTTAAAAGCCTCAAATCTTTTGCAGTTCAAAGCACAAAGTTCATAGTCAGCACAAACTGATTTGCATTGAAATGGTAAGCCAACGTCCACTGCAAACTGAAAACTCCACCTGGGACTTGATTTACTTGATTTTATGTAGCAGGTTAGAAAGTTCAGTACCTAAGGAACCTGCAGTCCAGTTCTACTTGGCAGTAATTGAGAGCCTTTTAACCTTTGTTGCAGCTAGGTCTAAATGAAATACATGGTCTATAAATCTTCCAAAATAATGTCTTTAAAAAAATCTTGAAACTAAAAGTTCTGTAAAGTTTGTTGTAAGTACTTTCTATACAGAAATGCACTTTTGATATATGATATAATCTCGGTCTTGCATATGGATAGAAAAGCTGCCATCGCATGGCGTTGAGAAAGGATTTGAATACAACCCCAGTTCTGAAAAAGTTGGGACAGTATGGAAAATGCAAAGAAAAACAAAGAGGGTGATTTGTAAATGTATTTTGGCTTGTATTTAAACAAAAAAAACATATAAACAGAAGTTATTTAATATTTTACCTAATCAGTTGCATAGTTTTTTGAAGATAAACATATTTTGAAATTGATGCATGCAACATGTTCCAAAAAAGTTGGGACACGGGCAATTTAAGTTTAGGTTGAAATAAGAAACTTATGTGAAACAGGTGAGGCAATCGTCCAATCTTAGTATATAGGGCGCCTCCAAAATAGGCCTAGTCCTTCAAGAGCAAGGATGGGTGAGCAAGATTAAGCCTCGGCTCGCCAATCAGCCAACAGATGCGTCAGCGAATAATAACACTTTGAAAACAACATTCCCCAAAGACAAATCGGTAGGCTTTGGGGCATTTCACCTTCTACAGTGCACAATATAATTAAAAGATTCAAGATATCCCGTCAAATCTTGGTGCGTAAAGGGTAAAGCTGAAAACCACTTGAATGCGCATGATCTCCAATCCCTCAGACATCACTGTCTTAAAATCCATGAGTCTTTAATGGATATCCTGTCATGGGCTGGGGAATACTTTGGTAAAACTTTGTCAATCAACACCATTCACAGCTGCATCTACAGATGCAAGTTAAGGCTTTACTTTGCAAAGCAGAAGTCATACATCAACCGCCGACTTCTCTGGGCTCGGTCTCATCTGAGATGGACAGTAGCACATGGAATCGTATTTTGTCATCTGACGAGTCAACTTTTCAAATAGTTTTTGGACAAAACAGCTGTCGTGTTCTACAGGCCAAAGAGTAAAAGGACCATCCATGCTGTTATCAGCGTCAGGTCCAAAAGCCAGTATCTGTCATGGTATGGGGGTGTGTAAATTCCATATCTGTTAGGGCACCATTAATGCAGAAAGATATGTAAACATTTTGGACCGACATATGCTGCCATCCAGAGCAGGACAACGTCAAACCACATTCTGCCCGGATTACAAGCACATGGCTGTATAAGCAGAGAGTATGGGTGCTAGCATGGCCTGCCTGCAGTCCTGATCTGTCCCCGATTGAGAATGTGTGGTATATTATGAAGCGCAAAAAAGGTAACGAAGGCCCTGTACAGTTGCACAGCTGAAGAAATGCATAATGGATGAATGGGGGGAAATTCCGCCTGCTAAACTTAACCAACTGGTCTCTTCAGTGCCCAAAGCTTAATAAGTGTTATTAAAAGAAAAGGTGATGTTACACAGTGGTAAACAGTCGACTGTGTTGCAGTCATCAGATTTGAGCGTATATTTTCAAAAATAAATTAAATTCACAAAGTAAAACATAAAAATAATGTGCTAATAATGTGTTCTCAATATAATACAATGTGAACTGAATTTTCAAATGAATCCATACTGTCCCAACTTTTTCAGAGTTGTGGTGGTAAAACCAACAATTATCTACTCTCCAGTCTTCTATGTATTATTTGTATCTTTCTTTCTCTTGTCTATCAGACATCTTGTATGTTTTCTTATTTTTTGTCCTTTTTTTTGACACCGGATCTAGAGCTGCTCAGATCCACTAGATGGTGATAAAGTAGCTGAGATGAAGACTTGGTATAAGACTTGGCATAAATTGGTTATGGGTCTCATGCAATGTATGTCTTAAAGTTGCAGAAATTACTGCACTAATAATAGCTTTTGCCTTTTCACTTATATAAAAATAGAGCAGAAATTCATTGCTAGTGATTTTAAAGAGTATAGTGCAACTTGACAAAAAAATTAAAAATAAATAAATTATATATATATATATATGTGTGTGTGTGTGTGTGTGTGTGTGTGTGTGTGTATGTATGTATATATATATATATATATATATATATATATATATATATATATATATATATATATATATATATGTGTGTATGTATGTATGTATGTATGTATGTATGTATGTATATATATGTATATATGACCTATGCAATTATTACAATATTGTTAAAAGTACTTTTAATAATTGCATAGGTCATCAGTATACTGTATTTTTACATCCTCTAATAATTAATATAGCGAGCACTCCCAGTGTTGCATGTACTGTACAGAGCTACAAAGTGCAGTCTATGATTCTCAAACCTCATTTCTAACTTTTATATGGACCAAGTTTTTTCCTCATTAGTGCGCATGTACCACCTGATTAAACTCTGATGCCATGTCACAATAAACTTGCAGCCACGCTTTCCGAGATAATTACTCTGAGCCCGCGAAGACCTAACTCCTAATCTTTACAAACACAATCAATCACACACTGGAGGGCCAAAAGGTACTAGGTGAATGAGTAAGATGCATTTGTCTTTGAATAGCCCTGAAGGATTTGTCTTTGAATAGTGAGGAGAGTGCAGACTGGCAGTGCCATAAAGGCCTTCGTTATAGAGACGCAAGGGCAGAAGAGGGTCGGGGGAGTACCCACCACAGTGCCAGACAGAGTGGGGATTGTGAGTACCACCAGCACCAGCTGAGAAGGGACAGAAGGCGCTCAGTGGTGGGCAGGAAGTGGCAGCAAGGAGTCTGTCACAATGCCACACTTGCTGCAGCGCCCGGCCAAAAACTTGCAAGGTCATCATGGCTATCTGATCTTAAAAGGGAAGAGTGGTTATTTATTTATTTATTTATTTATTTATTTATTTATTTATTTATTTTAAAAGGTATTATGAAACACTACACACTTTGTAAGCAGCTCAAGGCACAAGGATCTCATATTTGAGAGCGAAATTTGATCAAGTTGAGAGCAAGAATGTGAGCTAGAAATTACTAAAGTGCCATATTTTTAATGATTGACACTCCTTTTAGAGTTTATGGAAAGGTGTACATTTGATCACAGCATACATTAGCAAATCAAGAGCAAAGAGAGAGGAAAGAGAGGATAACATGCGATTGAAGACTCCTGGCTCCCAGGATTCCCAGGATTCAAGCTCCTGGCTCTAAAAGGCATGAGATTAGCACAGGGAAAGGATTAAATGCTACACTCACTAAACCATCAGCAATTGTCTGAACCACAGATAGTAAATAGATTAGCTATTCTTGATTATACCTTTATTCCACGCTTGCGTTGACTATGACTCAGGAAAAGCACACAGTATATTGTAGGTTTGTCTTCTGCAGACAGTTTGTCATAGTTTGCATGTGCAGGATGTTCTTGCATATTTGAATTTCAATTTTGCTTAATTGCATCTGGAGAATGGAAGTAATCATTTTCCAAAACACTGCAGAGCCACAGATGTCTGTTTAAAAATGTGATTATTTTATTAATTGAGAAGAAATAGATTCCTCATATATTAGCAAACTGATATTAAAACAAAACAAACAACATAAACAAACAACAACAATAATGACAATAACAACAACAACAACAACAACAATAATAATAATAATAATAATAATAATAATAATAATAATAATGACATACAGTAAAACAGCAGATGCACTTTATTCTATCTCCTTTGTCACACAATAAAGATTAGTAGATCAAACCTGTGCTGCCTCATGTGCCAGTGTCTCACAGCCATGACTGAACCATTTTCTAATCTCTTTTTAAAGACTCATGGGGCAAGATTGATGAAACCATTAGTGATGATAAAGTTCTTGGAATTTCAATGACCTCTTCATGATGTTCAAGAGGTGAAAAATTGCGGAAGGACATATTCATTCTGAGATGATAGCTTGCAAGGACTTTACTTGGCTGAATTGCTGTTAAAAATGACTTGGATGCTTGCCCTGTATAGCACTACATACAGTACTGTAGCTTGTACATAAAATGTGAACCATTATGTGAGGAATAAAACATGGCATGGCCAGGCTGTTATAGGAAAGTAATATACAACAGAGTGGTATGATGCGACACAATACAAAAGCTGAGTTACTGTTACCACCCTAAAATTTATTATTTTCCAATAAAATCACATCCTCATGTTTTTATTTTTTATTTTTGTAAATACGCCTCTATGCCACAGCGATTTCCCAACAGTTAATGTTTTTAATTTATTAATGAAAAAAATTTAACCATTTATATGTACATACTGTTGTGGAACATCCATAAGAAACACTGCTGTGAAAAAGTATTTGCCCCATCACGATTTCTTCTGTTTTTGTGTATATCTCATTCTAAATTGTTTCAGAAATTAAAACAAAACTTAAGATAAAACAAAGGCAACCTGAGTAAACACAAAATACAGTTTTTAAGTGATAGTTATTTATTGAAACAAAAACGTTATCCTATACCCACTGGGCCTGTGTGAAAATTTATTTACAAATTCCAAAAATCTAATTCCAGCAGAACTAGACTGAACAGGGCTGGCAGTAATCAGGCCTGGTTGAGTCAACACTTAAATATAACTCAACACAAATCAAAACTTAAATATAACTTTTTCAGCAGCATGAATGTTGAAAGAAATTACAGAAATGATGAGGAGGAAGATAATTGAAATACATCAGTCTGGGAAGGGTTACAGAGCATTTTCAAAGGCTCTGGTACACCAGTGAACCACAGTGAGAGGCATTATCTCTAAATGGAAAAAAAAACTCAGCACAGTAGTGGACCTTTGCAGAAGTGGCTAACCTTCCAAAAATCCTCCAAGAGCACAGCAACTACACATCCAGCAAGCCACAAAAGAGCTAATGACAATATCAAAGGAACTACAGGCCTCTTTTGGATCAATAAAGGTCATTGTTCATGACTCCACTATCAGAAAGACACTGGGCAAAAATGGCATCCAAGGAAGAGTGGAGAGGTGAAAACCACTGCTAACCCAGAAGAACATTTTTTTTTTTTTTTTTACCAAAACACACAAAATCAAATACTTTTTTCCCCACAACAAACTCACTTTTTCTTTCTCTCCTATCATAATAATACAAAAATCTCAGCTTGTCATTTTAACTGAGAAATCATAAAATGCAACTCATGTGGTAGAAAACTACTGATATACTGATTATTACATAGCGCTGACACTGGGGACTCCTTCCATAAATAAATGTTGCCTTACAGAAAACCTCACAATAGTAAACAATATTGTGAGGTTGAACAACCTCAAGCATGTTTTTTTTTTTTTTGTATGTTTTAATTTTTTTATTTGAGTATGTGGAGCAGCCACCATACAAATCCCTGTTGTAAGGACGCCATAGCACGAGGAGGGTTAGAATCCATACTGCAGAGATTTATTAACAACAGACCTACAGTAAACAATCCAAAGGTGGTAATCAGAAGTGTGGTCACGTTCAGGTTCATACACAGACAGGCAGATTGAAGGCATATAATCCAAAACATAAGACAAAAGGCAAAATCCAGAAATTAGGCAAAGAGGTCACTAACACAGAGCATAGGTAGCATGAACAAACGGCTTAGTAAGGCAGAATAATACTGGCAAAACGTCACAGCATAACCCAGGAAGCACATCATTTATAAAGCTATAGAGAGGAATACAGAATTAAAATCTGTATCCTGTGTTTATATGTTTCTGTAAAGCTGATTTGAGACAATGTCCATTGTTAAAAGCACTATACAAATAAAATTTAATTGAATTTAACTGAATTGAAGTGATGTCAGGTGACACTACCCTCTAATGGAGGGGGGGAATTGTTCATAGCCAGAAAAATTACACCTGTGAATGAGTTATTACTTTTAAAACAATTACATATTACAACAAGCCTGTTAATATAAACTGTGATTTGCATTGCAGCTGGAACAACTTCCATAGCTGCTGTTAATGTACACCTTTTGAGCAATTGTATTCAGTATACCTAAAATTAAACCACTCTTAATATTATAGCCACTGCTTTATAAGGGGTAGAATAGTTGGTGGAAAATCTACATAAGCAAACCCTAGTCAACACTCAAACCTAACATTGAACTCTTTTACTTCCAAGTTGTGTAACTCATATATCCAAGTTAGATTGGAAACTGTAATGCTACTTGCAAAATCACTCATTTTAAGCAGTGGTTTTAATAGGGGACAATAATGTCAAACACCAGGCTGGCATCACAGGATCTGTACTTCTGTAACCTTTTCACAAAGGTCACTAATGCTTGATTCATTGCTGTTTAGACAAGAATGAACACAGTGCTTGAAGAGCTATTTTCTTTTCTTAAATGTAGCCTGTTAGATGTAGTGCTATGTTTGCTTGTCCGCAGTCATTTTTTTTCTTGATTAGCTCAATATGATGTGTAACTTGTGATTTTGCATTTGATTGCTAATTGAATCTCATGCTGTGTGAAATGAAAGCAGCTGACAAGCTGGCCTGCAGGGTCACACAATCTCTCCACAACCTCATTTACTCCCCATTACACCCTAGCTCCTCAGTGCACCAAATTATTTCCAGTGATTCAGGTGGTTAGTACATACAATCCAAATTGACAAGCTGTTGATGATGATGATGATGACGCATAGTCCCAAATATGCCAACTTTTATACATGTGTAGTTGCTACGCATTTTAACATCGGAGTACCCCGCTATGAGCTACCATATACAAATAAGCCAAAAGAGTCTTCTTTTTCCTCTCTCCCCCCAAAAAAACAGCAGACATAAAAACCTGGAATGATTGACAGTTGCACAGGTGTTTTGAACTGGCTGATATTCCATTGGAAGCACTGCCTACTTGCCTGTAAGCTACATTACAATGTATGTAATGTATGTAATGTACTACAATTATGTAAGCTACATAATATATATATATATATATATATATATATATATATATATATATATATATATATATATATATATATATATATATATATATATAAAACACCTAGGGCAAAAGCACTGCATTACAAATGTGAGCTGGAGGCAAGTAGGCAGTGCTTCCAATGGAATATCAGGCAGTTCAAAACACCTGTGCACCTGTCAATCATTCCAGGTTTTTATGTCTGCTGCTTTTTTTGGGGGGAGGGGACTCTTTTGGTGTATTTGTAAGTGGTAGCTCATAGCGGGGTACTCCGATGTTAAAATGTGTAGCAACTACACATGTATAAAATCAATAATATGAAAAAACTTCTATCAATGATGTTAACCGGAAACAATTTTAGTGACGAGTGATGAATAACATAGGACCTCAGCACACAAGCAGCATAAGATCACCCGTCACATAAACCTTAAATCATGAGCCCCCATGTGCAGACTTTGGGGAACCAAGCTAATTACAGCTCATGGCTCTCACTGTCCTGTGAAAAATGGATGAAGCCTCACAGGTTAGCAAACCTCTTGTAAAACTCAATGATCTATGCCACTGGCCATGACATGGTGTCTGGCCTACAGGATGAGAGCCATGACCCTCAGCTGATAACTTTGGGAAAAAGGGGGGGGTGACTCACCCAGACAGGCCCCAAGGACAATCAGCACAGGTTTGTTTTCTTGACAGGCCCTTTGTTTTCTTACCCATTTCACCCTGTCTTTATTACACCGGTCACTGCATCAGTACACCTCATATATTCTGAAGGACCAAGGACTGCAAGAATATTACAATAACAACTGAAATTGTCCATTTTTTTTCCATGTGTTATCCTGGAATTATCATGTTTGTACCCACAAGTTGCATTTAGACATTTGATTGTTTAACATGCATGAGAATGAATGTTTATGAATACAGGTCTGTTTGATTATTAGTAATGTTTTAACAGTGGCCAACATATGTCTTGTTTGGTATGTGTGTGTTCTTTGAGTGATTTCCTGAAAGATGAGAGTGAGGAAAATTGGGTAGAACCTTGTTAGGTATAGGTACTAACAGCTGGGACTAAAAGTTTGATCCACAGAGAATGTAGCTACACCCCGCCCTAACTTCATGCTGATTGGAGCAAAACCATTCGGGTTATTTCCAGCTAGGAAGAGTTAAAACCCTTGGACACCATGGAAACAAGGAGTTCTATTCTACCAACACTTTCAGAGAGTTCACCCCATCAACGTCTTTGGGGAGTCCTTATCAGCTAACAACATCTGCAAGAGTACTCTGCAATAAGGTCTGCATGAGCCGGTACCTGCAAAGCTTCCTAACTTCCTAACAAAAATTCCTAGTCTTGAAAGAACCAGAAAATTCACCGCCAAGCCTACGAGACTCCACTTCATTCACTATTACGATTCGTCTTCCTAGATGCTGCTCAAGAGCAACCAGTCCTCTGATGAATCCCCACCAACCCGAAATGCAATTAAGCACCTCCAAGTCTCAGTCAAAGCTGGTGTATTTAATTAAGCCCTTCTAAAATGGAGCAAAAATTAAATTAATTGTTGATGGTTTGTTCGGGTCAAGGTACAAGAATAGCATACTCGTGTTAAAACTAGGAGCCATTCATTCTCTGTCAAAGCTATTTTTGCCCACTGTATGTGTGTTTATGTGTTAGATTAGTTTCTCTGTATAAGAATAGTTTAATAAAATTCCATCTGGTTTTAACATCAAGTGTCTCTTGTCTATATTTATGATTTATTGTCTTAAGTTGTCCAATCGTGTTGCTGTGCTCATAATTCATGGTTAACATCAGGATATTATTACCAGTCACCACGGTATTAATATCTCAGCAAGACATAATAAGCGACATTAAGTTCAACTCATTGGTGGACGAATAGTTGATCAGCTGTTGAAATATAAATTTTGCACATTACCCCCTTTTGAGCTCAATCTAACAAAAGGAAAAGCTAAATTTCCCTACAATATATATATTTCTACATTTAATTCTACAATTCGTTGGCACATTTCAGAAAAATTTTTAGGGGAGGCCGGAGTTCCCACATAACCTTAAAGCAAACCCTTGCATCATTTATGCAGGGTTTTACGGTAACCACCAGGCACTTGAAAAAAAAAAGATGCTGCTCATCCTGTGTTAGTTAAGATGTAGGCATTAGAACAATTTACTTGCAGAGTTACTTATTCAATTCTGTACATGATATACATACTGTACATCTATTTTCTGCACCATTTATCCTACACAGGGAGCCTGGACCCTATCTCAGGGGGTTTGGGGCAAAAGGCGGAGGACACACTGGAGGGGGTGCCAACCCATCGTGGGTCAAAGTTGCATGAACACTTACACACTGCGGACAATTTAAAGATGCCAATTAGCCTATAATGCATGTCTTTGGACTGGTGGAGGAAACCAGAGTACCTTGAGGAAACCCCCAAAGCATGGAAAGAGCATGGAAAGCTCCGCTCATATGCAGGGCAGAGGCTGGAATCGATCCCCCAACTCTGGCAAGTATGCTAACCACTAATCCACTCTGCCCCCTGTATGTAATATCTTTTATCTAGAATAAGAACAATAAAAGAGTTCATATAAACTTGAACTAGTGTCATAGTACATATTCACATATTCACTAGTACATATTCACTAAAACAAGACAACCCCCCCCCCCCCCCCCCCCCGATACACACACACAGAAACACACACACAAGCACCTGGTGGAAACCATAAAACTCCACATTTACATGCAGTCCAGTTTCTACCTTTGATTTGATTTGTGAAAGGACTATATTATCCACATTACTCCTATTCAAGGTTAGCAGGTCTGCAGTCCTGCATTTGTTGCTGTGAAGCAGGCAGGTCATGCATTTGCATGGATAGGAAATAAGTTCACAGTGCTCTGACTCACTGATCTGTTATATCATAAAATTTTGGCATTATTTTGGAATGATGATTCTCTCAGTGCTAAATAGAGCTGGGCAAGCCACATTGAGTGACAAGCTGAGATAATGAAAGCAACAAATGCTATCTATGTATAATATATATAATATGAAGATTAGCTTGCAGAAGAAGAAATCTGGCACACAGCAAGACTCACTGGTTACTTTATTTACTTTCTTCATTCCCATTATTCAGCAAGTAAACACATTAAAAGTGAGTGCATCATTAACATAGATTACTATCATTACTAAATGGATATGATGGAAATATTAACAAGATTATATATTTTACATTTTTTAATTTTGTGGTTAAACGTAATTTTGAGGATAAATGAAATCCCATTGCTCCAATAGCACACCCTTTGGTGAGTTTACAACTCATACATTAGGTCTAGTAAAAATAATACAGGAAAAATACTGTTCAAAGATGTGTCTTAATAGCACTGTAAAATAAGTTATTACATATTATTCCACTGGTTCAGGATTTTGCTCTCGGCAGATTTGAAAAGCAGTTTGAGTGTGTTCTCGGTGGCATTTTCAGACACATCAAGTTGTATCTTAGTGTGCACTTAGAGACACAACTGGAGAAATGTTCAGGTAATTTTGCATACACA
Organism: Ictalurus punctatus; assembly: GCF_001660625.3. Taxonomy (NCBI): domain Eukaryota; kingdom Metazoa; phylum Chordata; class Actinopteri; order Siluriformes; family Ictaluridae; genus Ictalurus; species Ictalurus punctatus. Next base: position 23,680,038 of record NC_030423.2, read on the forward strand.
TGGCTTTGTGTTCTAACTGAGCTGCATCTGTGATATGATGCAAAATAAAATCAATGCTTGTTGCTAATATAAGAAGATATAATTTCAAACAAGAACATTCCAAAGCCTCTTAATTTAACATATACAGTAGGTATATTGTATGATACTAAAGTAACACTGCAGTTATTGTTGTTGTTCTTCTTCTTCATCTTCTTCTGCTGCTGCTTTTCTCAATCTGTTAGACCAAAGGTCTTCAAAAATGGTGGAGAGAGAGCCAGGTTCGATTGCAGCAAAGTATATCAGAGGACCTATCCAAATCTACTGTAACAGAAACGACATATTAAGAAACATATTTAAACATTTTGTAAACATACACTATCAAACTTTTGTAGTAAATCCCCTGTAGCAGCTTGTTTTAGCCAATTGCAAGTATTTATATTAATTATTTCCCTTAAGGCAGAGTTTCAAGAAAGAGTTTTACAGACTTGTATATTGTTATTATGTTATTATAGGCTATACAAAACAGTTGTTTATAGTAAATTTATCTAAAAATGTTTAGATAAATTTACAGAGAAGTATGCATTTATTCTCTGCTTCAAGTCCAAAACAGATCTCATCTGTTCAGAGTCTGTAGTGCTAGTTAAACTTAGTAACATAAAGCACCCACATGAAACAAAACATTTAAATTGCATTATTTATAGCTATAAACTAATCATTAATGGTTAAGCATTAAAAGGTAGATGTCACCATTAAGTCATGTTATTTGCTTAACCAGGCATTAGTAATCAAGGATTTTTTATGTAGGTGAATAAATCTAAGTTGAATACTTCTGCTCCTGTGTACACATTTAATCATAAAAGCTTCTTCTGCAATCAATCATCAATCACCAGTTATTTCAGTTGTTTAATCCCATAAACAAGGGGTAAGTAAATTTTTAAATTAAAAGCTTAGGTGGAAAAGTTAACAACTTCAATATGTTGAGGAGTAGATGTGAAAAAGAAAATCTTTTTCTTTTTCAAAAAAGAAAATCATGGAAATGCTTCATGTTTCAAAAAAAGAATGAGTGCTGTTTTTAATGTCTTAAGTGATTTGCCTAAAACATCCTTTGAATTGTTGCAAAGAAAACAATACAAATATGTAAATATTTGTTAATGTAACATCAGTGACAAACAAACGTCATCCCTAGGAAAGCCTTGAAAAAAATGGAAGTGCTGTGTCATTGTTTTTGACTAGTTATTTTTGGATACTATGTGATTATATGGATTTAATGTCTCATAATTTCAGCACATTTTGTTGTTATTTATATTTGTTTTATTATATTTTAAGTAATATTTAAACTTATTGTGTTATCTTGACTTAATATTAACACCCTACAATCTATCAGCAAGACCAGTATATTGAATATTACCTTATAATAATTATTCAATATGCTGTTTCTGAGATGGAATGCAAGCTAGATATTGCTTTAGTGAAATTCAGTGGAAACTTATATCGATAATACAGCCTAACCTGCCGTGTTATTAGGAACACCTGTACACTTGCTCATTCATGACAAGACAAAGAAGAACCGCTCATTTATGCTGTTATACAATTAAGCAATCAACTGGCAGTAATGCAGAAACTGTTGAACACCTGTTCAAGTGAGCAGTATTTGACAGATGGCAATGTACTGTTAACAAGAGAGGTCAGAGGAGAATGGCCAGATTGGTCTGAGCTGATAGCAGGCTATAGTAAATCAAATAATCACTCTTTATTACCATGGTGAGCAGAAAAGCACCTCATAACACACGGCACATCAAACCGAGTAATATTTTTCCAATCTTCAAGCTGTCATATTTTGGTGCCATCGGGTAATCAAATGTTAGTATATAAGCATACATTGTAATGCAGTATAATAGTCACCTGTTTACAGATGTTTAAAGATAGTCAGATGTTTACATAAGTATGCATACAGTAAATACTGTTGTATGTATTGCTGAATGCAGAATGTTGTTCTAATATGTCTGCACCTTGTGCCAATTCCTTCTACATGAAAAAGTGCTTGGATAATAATGTGACTCTGATTCAGAAACTGAAATGCGTATATCATTATTCATATATATATATATATATATATATATATATATATATATATATATATATATATATATATATATATATATATATATATATATATATACACACATTAGAATTGTATAACTTCTGTATTAAGTTCATTTCAGTCAATCCAATTCCTGCCTCATAAAGGTAACTGTTCTCCTCCGTATTTATTCAGCTGTCTTTTCTGAGCCACAAAGGTAGGAGGCAGGAGAAAAAACACAATCCAAGCAATCATAATAAAAATGGAACACTTTTAGTCTGATGAGTCAAAATCCATTCCCCAGAGTTTGCTTGTATATCTCCACCAGTGAACACTATCGAACTGAACAGAGACAATATAAGCAAATGATACATCAGTGACTTTTATATAAGAATACATTTTATTATTCAATATGAAGAGCAAGAGTATTAGTGTGATGATTATAATGTGGTTTCATCTTAGAAAAGGAATTATATCAGCACGTTGTCTGATAGTGGGTGGGTGCATGATGGCTTAGTGGTTAGCATGTTTGCTTCACACCTCCAGGGTTGGAGGTTTGCTTCCCATTTCTGCCCTGTTTTCATGTTCTCCTTGTGCCTCAAGGGTTTCCTCTGGGTACTCTGGTTTCCTCCTCAGTCCAAAGACAGGCAGATTGGGATCTTTAAATTGTCCATAGTGTGTGAGTGTTGTGCCTTGAGACAGGTTGGAACCCAGATCAGGATGTCCCCAATTCCCTGGAATATGTCTTGGCTCCCCGTGACCCTGTGTAGGATAAGTGATACAGAAAATGGATAGATGGACAATACGAAGACAAAGAAGAGCTGCAGTAAATCTTTAATATGACTATAAGATTTAAAATGTACACAAATTAGTTTTAGAATGTCTTAAATTCACATCACAAACTGGCAGAAACATACCTTTCCTATTAATTTCAATGAAGTGTGAATATTTTATTGTAGTTCCTGAAAACTATGCTTCAGTCAATGCATTAATTGATGAACAAGTAAATGACATTTTAGCCTGAATCATAAAGAGATTGGTGACTGCAGACATACTATCATGCTGTCCACCAGGAGGCAGTCTGTCATTAACAGATGTGAGAAACCAGGTCAGCACACAGTTAAACATAATCACAGCCTGCTTTTTGTCAGCTCTAGCGTGCCTGACATGTTCTGAAAGAGAGACAAGGCAGAATTCATTTGGTGTGCTTAAAGCAAACAGCATGTGCTCATCTCCTCCAGCTTAGATGACCTCATATTTCCTTTAGTGCTAGAATAGAATATTTAGAATAGCCCACATTCCCCAATTTTTTTTTTAAGTATTTTAAATAACATGAAAGTTGACAAGAATCATGTTTTGAATATTATGGATGTGTAGTACTTGAGCATAATAAGCCATTTAATGTAGCTCATCTGCCAAGCTTTTACAAATACTAGTAATATACATAAGTATGCAATTAAGCTCAATTGTCTGCATTAAATTATTAATTCACCAATTAAATGTAACAGAGATATGTCCTCTGTATCATAATGAACACTATAAATCTCTAGTGAAATTAAGGATAAAATAATCATCATGACATATTTCTTTATGAGTCACACTAATTAGTGACGTACTGTAGTTACTGACAAAGTTAAGATGAAGGTCAATAAATAATGCCTTTTCAATACGAGCAAATTTGATCATGAAACACAATATAGACAGGCTTGTTTTTTAGTCATTTTACAAAATACTGGTATGACATAATTAGGTTTAAAAATAATTCTATTTGGTGTCATGGAAATAATTTGCCTGCTCGGTTGCTATGGATTTCATTTTGTCATTTGAAAAGCATTCTTTCCATTAAGCTGTTATAGGACATGTTGGTCACATTTTTCATCTCTCTCCAGGGGCAGTTAGCCAGTTGTATCAGATCAATTATGGCTCATAATGGCTAACTAGGATCTCAAAGATATGCAGGACCAAATTGGGCAGGATTCCACCCCCCTTTAGCCCTAAGAGGAGCTCTGATTTGAAACACGTCAACACGGCATAGCACATTTGATGGCAGACCGCCAATTTTTTAGAAGAGCAAAAATATTGAAAAAGATAGACTTAACGTAAATAACACTTAATATTTGGTTGCATTTCCCTTGATTGCAATAACTGCATCAAGTCAGTGACTCACTGACATCACCAAACTGTTGCATTCTTATTTTGTGATGCTTTTCCTGGCTTGTACTTTAGCTTTTCAGTTGTTTGTTTTGGGGGGGGGTTTCTCCCTTCAGTTTCTTCATAAGGAGGTGAAATGCATGCTCATTGGGTTAAGGTCTCGTAATTGACTGGATCAGTCTACAGCCTTCCACTTTTACTACTGATGACATCCTTTATTGTGTTGGTAGTGTGTTTTGGGACATTGTTTTGACCCAAAGTCTTGGAAAAGTCTTGCCAATCCAAGCATTTGTGTACGTTCTGAGCTGTATTTATATTGGCTGTTTTTGCTCTGTGTAAACCATTGCCTTGCTTGTTGATTAATGCTTTGTAAGTGCCTTCTCTTTGATGATATCATTCCTCTCTGTGTTTGACCCTGGCCTGAAATATGACTCTACTTTTGGATTGTGTTTTGCTATGTTAATAAATCCTTCTGCAAGGATCTTCAGCTGTTTCCTGAGTCCTGTCTGTTAGAGAGTATGCCATTATCCAGCAGATGTTTGGGATCCAGCAGCGGTTCACTACCTATGTCCAAAAATTAGGACCTCATGCCCAACAACTGCATCAAATTTCCTCAACCATGGAGGTACTCATTGGAATCTGCCTGGGTGAGTTTTTGTGTGCCAGTCAACCTCCTGGTCCAAACATGAGTAACTGCATATAAAGCACAAACCCAGAAAAATGTATAAAAAATCCTGTATGTGTTCTCATGCAGTGCTCTTTCCTGTTTGGTAGCTGTCCAATTGTGTACTTCAGAAATATCAACAAATTAATGTTGATGATATGATTTTTACCTAGAGTGCTGGACTGGGTCACCACTTTCTATTATGATCAAGCAGTGCTACAGCAAACATTTAAAAAACTCAGGTAAGCTTTTTAGGAAGAGTTTTACAATCCTGTTTCTAGAAAATATATTGATGAATGACTCCACATTATGACTGGGGAGACACTTAGAGCAAAATTATGCCCTAAGTTTCTACACCCTTGTTTCTGAGAGTGGATGGAATGATCCAACATTCAAAACTGCCTTTTGCTGATGTTTAAGTTGTACCCTCTGTTCTGAGGTCGCTTGCAGAGATGAATAGCTTACCTTGAACCAATTAATTCAGTTGGCCATTAGTATGGAGAACCTGTTAAAAGCCTTACACTACACCTCCTCCACCACGTCCTGCCATACCAAGACATAATATTGACTTAGAGCAAGTGAGGCTTTCATCAGAGGAAAATGAATACCATAAACAATAGGGTTTGTGCATGTACTGCAGACAAAAAGAGACATTATCTTGTAGAATGTGCTTCACACTCCCAGAAAATGCCCACTAATCCAATGAGCCTCCCAATCACTTCCCTGTTAGAGAATTGTTCATTCTCAGCATGCCTTTTCTGGTGCTCACAATATCATATTTCCCAACCCTCATTGACTAAGGTGTGGCCTAGTTCTCATGATCAGGTCCTTCAGCACACAGGCCTTGGATGGCAGTCTACCGAGTAATAGAAAAATTCAAATGAGCACCATTCCTATAGTCCCAAAGTCATGAACACTGGAGTTTGACATATACAAACCAATTCATTCATAGTCATGAAAATCCCATTGTGCTGGCAATCCCATGGCTAACCACACACAACCTTTCTATGTCCTGGAAAGATGTGGAGTTGTCATCATGAAGCAATTGTAGGATTCCACCACCGGCAATAATATATCTTAATATCCAAGAAATTCTTGCCAATGTCCTTTATTCTTCCACAGTTTTCCATCAAACTATTTGTTATGTCTTTTTGTAGAGTTGGTGACAATTACAGAAAAAGAAATGTAATGCAAAAATGTGGAATAATAAAGGATGCTGGTAAGAATTTTTCAGATCAGAAGATATATTGTAAGAAACATATAAATGTACAGAGCCACCAGTTAACTGCCTTAGGCTGCTCAAGGCCAAAAGAGCAACACCCAGACTAGCCTTTAAAATAGAAGCTAAAATACCTTCACCAATAGGGAATATGGAAACAAATGACAAACTGTTTCCTTCAAGCTCTACCTAATCAGGAACAAATCCTGTACTTGATGACTAGGACAACCTGCAGAATTTTTTAAAATGTAGAACAAACCAATTATGTATTA